>NC_091192.1:19900843-19908258 GCF_040958095.1 Procambarus clarkii | reverse complement strand
CTGACAGTTGGGATTACTGGCTTCTCCAAGGTGGGATTTCTCCTCTTTCGCAGCTAGGATTACTGGCCACTGGGATTTCTGATACCTCGCAGTTAGGATTAATACCCGCCAGCTATAGGTCCAAGCCACGGCAACCAGGAGTTAATTCTCGAAGAGAAATCCTAGTATTCCGTGTGCGTGAAAGGCTTCTTAATCCGCCTGACCGTTCCTAAATCCTCTTCGTTCACTTAATGTATACTGTTGATACTCTTGTTAAGTTAATCCCCCCTTTGTAATGTGTTTATTTTTACGTTCTTATAACTGAGCCGAGATCCTGTTATCTTATTCTATCTTACTCCCTCTCCTCTCTTCCCTCTCTCTCCCTCCCTCCCTCTCCCTCTCTCCTCCATCTCACTCCCACCTCGTTAACATTCGGTAACCGATACCGTTCCGTGTTAACCGTTATCGCTCTTATATTTCGTTAAACTGACCGTTCTTGTTCTTAAACAGCGTTAATATCAGCCTCTCGCTATCTTCATGCCTGTTAATTATCTTCAATAATTGTTATCCTGAGATCTGATATCAATCTCTCGCAAGGTCCCTCCCCCCATCTCAGATTTCTCGTTCGCTTTCGTAATGGTTTTTCAATTTTTCGTATTTTTTTTTATGATGTCTCGATGTATTTGACCGATTTTTCAAAGTGAGTCATGAATATTATAGTTGGGGAGCTTTGATTGATATTGATATCTCTGTGATGTTGACATCTCTTTAATGTTGTCATCTCTGCTGTTGACAGCTGACACTGATATTTTTTATATCTCTTTAGCACAGGTTAACAGGCAAATAACGTGTTCACCCACACCCACACACACACCCACACACACACACACACACACACGCACACACACACACACACACACACACACACACACACACACACACACACACACACACACACACACACACACACACACACACACACACGAACACACGCACACACGAACACTCGGGGTCTACCATCTCCGTGTGTGTGAAACAACCCGTAGCAGCTGTCTAACTCTCAGGTACCTGTTTACTGCTAGGTGAACAAGTGTTCTGAATACGTCACCTACCTACAGGAAATTTAAATAATTGTCATTAGAACCGAAACCCTCAACTTAACCATCCCTTAGGTATATATATATATATATATATATATATATATATATATATATATATATATATATATATATATATATATATATATATATATATATATATATATATATAACTGAAAACTCACACCCCAGAAGTGACTCGAACCCATACTCCCAGAAGCAACGCAACTGGTATGTACAAGACGCCTTAATCCACTTGACCATCACGACCGGACATAATGAGGTGATAGTCGAGGCTATTTGAACCACCCCACCGCCGGCACTCGGATAGTAATCGTGGGCATAGCATTTTACCAAATCACCTCATTCTTTGGGGCACACGTGAGGAACACAAATGCGAACAAGCCTGAATGGTCCCCAGGACAATATGCAACTGAAAACTCACACCCCAGAAGTGACTCGAACCCATACTCCCAGAAGCAACGCAACTGGTATGTACAAGACGCCTTAATCCACTTGACCATCACGACCGGACATAATGAGGTGATAGCCGAGGCTATTTGAACCACCCCACCGCCGGCACTCGGATAGTAATCTTGGGCATAGCATTTTACCAAATCACCTCATTCTTTGGGGCACACGTGAGGAACACAAATGCGAACAAGCCTGAATGGTCCCCAGGACAATATGCAACTGAAAACTCACACCCCAGAAGTGACTCGAACCCATACTCCCAGAAGCAACGCAACTGGTATGTACAAGACGCCTTAATCCACTTGACCATCACGACCGGACATAATGAGGTGATAGCCGAGGCTATTTGAACCACCCCACCGCCGGCACTCGGATAGTAATCTTGGGCATAGCATTTTACCAAATCACCTCATTCTTTGGGGCACACGTGAGGAACACAAATGCGAACAAGCCTGAATGGTCCCCAGGACAATATGCAACTGAAAACTTCAGTTGCATATTGAAAGGGACCATTCAGGCTTCTTCGCATTTGTGTTCTTCTACATTTCTGCGCCGGTCTAAAGCGAACACGAAACAATGGATTCAAATTAGATGTTTAAATTAAGGAAAGACATGGGTAAATACTGGTTTGGAAATAGGGTTGTTGATATATAAAGCAAATTGCATGGTATGAGTGTACGTTAACTCTAGCTTGTTTCGAGCGTAGGTTAGACTTGTGAAGCAGTTTTTGGGGCATCTAAATAGGAGTTGCCTCGTATGGGCCAATAGAAGCTCATGCCTCGCATGGGCCAATTTAGGCCTGTTCCTGTTCCTCTCTTCTTCTTTTCTCATTGAATATAAAAACATTAGAACGAGGCAGCTCCTATCTATAACCACCCAATCCCACTCATAATATCTCTTAATTCTTTCATTTTTATCTTTTATTTTTATCTCCGCGTTTACATCTATGGCAATATATATGTCTTGTCTATCACGCACATTGTCTATTGTAATTAAATTCATCCGTTGAATGTGGTTTTTCTACTCCTGTAAAACTGTTTAGCTTGAATTAATCCCCTGACGATACACATAACCGTAAATCCTGTAATAATGTCTGTGATGTTCCCATGCTTCCAATCTTGATTGTGGCTGAGTAAATCGCCTTAGTGCACACAAAAAAAATGAATCCATGGGGTATAATCCCAGTTTATTTTCTAAAAGGGATTAATCTCTTGCCGTAATCCTTTGATATTGATGGTTGCGGGGTTTTTTGTTCTCTCTTTATATATCATTCTGAGTTGGGGTGTTTAGTGGGATTGGTTTGTTGTGTGTTAATTCATTCTCTCTCTCTCTCTCTCTCTCTCTCTCTCTCTCTCTCTCTCTCTCTCTCTCTCTCTCTCTCTCTCTCTCTCTCTCTCTCTCTCTCTCTCTCTCTCTTTCTCTCTCGCCGGTGTCATGGTGTCAACTCTGTCCAAGGTAGAGGGGATTGAGACTAACTCAATCCTATGTAATGGTTCAATTGCATAATGTAATTATGGTGTAATATGGTGCTACGTATTGGTGCAAGCAGATGCAACAGAATGATAGGGAACAGAGAGTGTTGCTAAACCAGTTTACTGAGACTGATTAAGGCAGAACCCAAGAGCTTAATTCCCCCCCCCCCCTGCGCTATCTTCAAGCCCATAGAGGTCAGTATGCGCAAGTCAGGTCAGGTACAACAGAGCAATCATGCACTAACGGGCTCCATCATTCTCCTAGTTCTCCTTCTCGTCTCTCCTTGTCCTTCCTTCCTCCTCCTCCATACTGTCTCAGGTCTCTTGAGATGGCGACTTTCTGATCTACAATTTTCGGGTAATTTCCCTTAAGAGCAACGACGCCTCTACACTTAATCATCCTTGTCTGGAGGACTATCATCCTATAGTCCTGTCCTCTCCTTCCCCCTCTTCTCTCTCTCTCTCTCTCTCTCTCTCTCTCTCTCTCTCTCTCTCTCTCTCTCTCTCTCTCTCTCTCTCTCTTGGAGGCCTGGTCGAGGACCGGGCCGCGGGGACACTAAAAAAGCCCCGAAATCATCTCAAGATAACCTCAAGATAACCTCTCTCTCCCACCATCGTTTCCTTCTCCTTCTCTGGTTTCTTTCCACCTTCTCCCGTCTCTTTGGCTCGTCTCCTCTGTTCTCTTATCTCTCCTGTGCGGAGGAGGGAGACAGCTGGCAAGCAGACACATTAACAGGCAGGATGGCAGGCAGGCAGACAAACACGATGACAAGCAAACAGCCAGGCTGACAGACAGACAGACAGACAGACAGAGAGACAGACAGACAGACAGACAGACAGCCACATGGGGGTTGTCATAACCCCGACGAGGACAGAGACAGATGGGGGGGGGGGAGGGAGGATATACATTTATAATGGGGAGTTATTTATCCAGGATTTTTATAATGGGGCTCTTGTATTATTTACCCGTGTGTGTGTGTGCTCACCTGTTTGTGCCTGCAGGATCGAGCGTTGGCTCTTGGATCCCGCCTTTCCAGCCTTCGGTTGTTTAAAGCAATGACTCCTGTAATATGTCTCTATCATACTTAGTTTTAATGCTATGAGTAGTGTTTGCTTCCACAATGTGATCCTTTAATTCATCCCACTTTCCCCACTACTTTCACGCTAAAAGAAAACTTGCTAACATCTCTATGACCCATATCAGTTTCCAGTTTCCAGCTTATGTTGGTATTCCTTGTAAACATTTCGTCTATCTCCACTCTGTCAATCCCTTTAAGTATTTTGTATGCTGCTATCATATCTCCCCGCTCCCTCCTTTTTTTTTCTAACGTCAGGCTCAGTTCCTTCAGTCGCTCTTCATATCCCAGCCCAGGCAACTCCGGGACCAGCTTCGTCGCAAATTTGTTAACCTTTTCCAGTTTCCTTATGTGGAAACATAAGGAGATGTGTTTCTTTAAGTGGGGGCTGCATGATGGGGCTGCATACTCTAAGAATGGTATCACGTAGGTAGTGTAAAACACTCTGAAGGCCTTCTTACTTAGGTTTCTGAATGACGTTCTTTTGCTAGGGTAGAGTACGCTGCTGTCGTTATCCGATTTATATGTTTATATGTGCCTCAGGAGTTAGATTTGGTGTTACGTCCACTACCAGGTCCCTTTTTCGAATTGTCACAGGAAGGTAGTTTCCCTTTATTGTGTACTGTCCCTTTGGTCTCCTGTCATCTAGTCCCATTTCCACAACTTTACACTTGCTCGTGTTGACCTCCAGTAGCCATTTCTCTAACTATATCTGATGCTTGTTCAAGTCCTCTTGGAGTATCCTTCAATCCTCATCTGTCACAACTCGTCTCATTAATTTCGTGTCATCCGCGAACATCGACATATAGGACTCGACTCCTGTAGACATGTCGATCACGTATATTAGAAATAGAACTGGTCCCAGCACCGATCCTTGAGGTACTCCACTCGTTACTGTTCGCCAGCCTGACTTCTCGCCCCTGACTGTTACTCTCTGGCTCCTGCCTGTTAGGTAATTCCTTTCCCAAGCTAGGGCTGTTCCGCTTTCTCCCGCCTACCTCTCATGTTTGAATAGCAGTCTCCTGTGCTGTGTCAAAGGCTTTCTGGCAGTCCAGGAATACGCAGCCTGCCCATCCTTTCCTATCCTGTCTTATTCTTGTTACTTTATCATAGAGTTCCAGAAGGTTTGATAGACACGATTTTCCTTCTCTGAACCCATGTTGGTGTTCGATTACATACCTAATGTTCTCTAGTTGTGTAACCAGTCTTAACCTGATTATTATTTCAAGTACTTTACTGGAGATGGTTGTCAGTGATACTGGTCTGTAGTTAAGTGCCTCTTCTCTATCGCCTTTTTTTTTTTAAATGGTATCACCTTTGCCTTCTTCCAGCATCTGGGCAACTCTCCCTTCGCTGTGTGTGTGTGTGTACTCATCTAATTGTGCTTGCGAGTTGAGCTCTGGCTCTTTGGTCCCGCCTCTTAACCGTCAATCAACTGGTGTACAGGTTCCTGAGCCTACTGGGCTCTATCATATCTACACTTGAAACTGTGTATGGAGTCAGCCTCCACCACGTGTGTGTGTGTGTGTGTGTGTGTGTGTGTGTGTGTGTGTGTGTGTGTGTGTGTGTGTGTGTGTGTGTGTGTGTTATAACAAGCGGAAAATAGGGCTAATTTACGTCTTGTGTTTGCTGGGATATACACATACCTTTAATCATACATAAGATACATAATCACACAATAAGATCATACATATATACTCATATATATATATATACTCATAATGGTATAGAGTTAATCCATAGCCTTGCGGAGAATACTCAAGCCACCGGGCAGCACTCAGAATGCGAACTGCGGCATCTAACAGCCTGGTTGCCCCCTGACCATCTTTCAAGACGCCTGGTCAGAGACCTGACCTGGCGGAGATATATAAAGATTTTCCGGAACCTACACCAGGTAGATTTTATATATATATACAACAGGTAGATTTTTTTATATACAACAGGTATATAATTAGGCTGTAGTGTAGTAGAAATTGTTGTAGTGAGTAGTGTAGTCCAGTTAGTCCACACCTGACTACAACACCTGGTGTAGTGAGCCAGGTGTCTGGGGGATGTTATTGTGTGATACTTTAACAAAGTCGAGTTTGAGTTACATCAGAAATATTACATAACATTATCTTGGCTACAGGTCCGGTATATCATCAGGTGTTCCAGTATTCAGATAATATTTACAGAGTTCAGCATATCTGAACCCTGGTGGTGGGGGGGTGGGGGGAGGAGAGGGTGGGGGGAGCGGGGGGGGGGCGAAAGTCAGCCAATATGAGTCAGTCAGTCAGCTACAAGTCAGCTAAGAAAGTCAGTCAGAAGTCAGTCTGAAAGCCAGTTACAAAATAATGCCTGTTTTCTCTGAGAGACAGGACCCAAGAGCCGTGACTCAACCTCCTCTCCATACCGCCGAAGTTGCTCACTTGTCGTGAGATCAGTTGGGCGAGTATAGAGCTACGAGGCTCTTTGAGCTCATCTGCGAAAGATCGGTAACCAAAGATGCTGCTGCTTATCTCGTGGGGGTAACATCATCTCTGGACGGATGCTCAGCCCGTCCTCTTAAGGTTTCCTCCCAAACGTCAAGAAACCGATCTATTTGAGGATGTCCCTCTCCTAACCTTACCTAACCTACCAGAGGACCCAAAACAGAAAACGGGACAGTGCGTCACTTTACGCTTTCATTTTCTATTGCGATTTTTTTTTTGAGGGGGGCCTTGTGTAACGCATACGATCGAAATGCGACGTTGTAAGAGGAGGAGGACAGGTGCAGCGGATGCTGCTGGCCCTTATCTGAGGGAGGTCGTGGCGAGAGGGTCGTGTTCCTGATGCTGGCCAAACCTGTCCGGTCTTCCTGGCCTCTCTGGGAGGGGGGGGGGGTCGACAGGTGTGCCGGGGGGGGGGGGGGTGTCAGGTGTGCTGGGGTATACCTCTCTTGTTTTTGTATTCCTTATACGGCAACTGCGTGCTATCTTCACTTGCAGGTTTTTTGTTCTTTGTAGTGCATGGTGTGTGTGTGTGTGTGTGTGTGTGTGTGTGTGTGTGTGTGTGTGTGTGTGTGTGTGTGTGTGTGTGTGTGTGTGTGTGTGTGTGTGTACTCACCTATTTGTACTCACCTATTTGTGCTTGCGGGGGTTGAGCTTTGGCTCTTTGGTCCCGCCTCTCAACCGTCAATCAACAGGTGTACAGATTCCTGAGCCTACTGGGCTCTATCATATCTACATTTGAAACTGTGTATGGAGTCAGCCTCCACCACATCACTGCCTAATGCATTCCATCCGTTAACTACTCTGACACTGAAAAAGTTCTTTCTGACGTCTCTGTGGCTCATGTGG
>NC_091192.1:19875843-19895843 GCF_040958095.1 Procambarus clarkii | reverse complement strand
TATCTAGTTATCTAGTATCTAGTATCTAGTGAGATTTGTATGTTGTTTTGGTGCAATGAAAACACCATATTTTTTTTATTTTTTTAATTGTACAGAAGTCGGGTGACATACCTCCATGCACTTCTGGGTATCGCAGCGCTACGCTTCTACGATAGCCACGCTTCTGGCTATCACAGCTTAACTGCTTAATCAGGGAAGGGAAGTGAACTATTGGGGGAAAGCACCAAGCCATTACGACTATATAGCACTTGGAAGGGGTCAGATAAGGATTTGGGATGGGGACGGGGGAGAAGGAATGGTAGCCCAACCACTTGTGGACGGTCGGGGATTGAACGCCGACCTGCATGAACCGGGGATAGTACCCCAGCTAAGACCAGCACACTACCGGTGTCTCCAAGTATGACACAGAATCGTACTCAACCATACAAGACATAGTGTGTATGGGGGGCATAGTGTTAATAATGATCACACTATAGAATGTTAACAGATAAAAGTTCATTTCGACCACAAATTCTGAAAAACCTCAGCCATTGTTATCTTCCCCCCAGATCTTAGGGAGGCTGTGAGGGAGAGGGTGAGGGATGCAACCCTCTCTCACGGTCCCTAGATCGAGAAAGTTTGGGGTGAGAGTCAGAGAGTGTGAGAGAGAAAGAGAGAGAAGTAGAGATAGAAGCATTGAAGAACAACATAGTGAGGGAGCAAAAATTCCCTCCCCGATGCCCTCCTCCATCTTGAACAGTGTTCCTTTTATATCCTCCTTCCCTCCTTCCCTCCCTCTCTCTCCCTCACCTTGATGTCCAAGCTACTGAGCACTTTGAAACATTAATAACAACCCGCAGATGCACTCTAGTTTACTGGGTTAACTCTGGTCTTGGTGTAATTATAAGCTCGGGCTGGTTTATGGCCGTTTTTACGTTGTTCTGGATGAAACTGTGAGCTATTTATGGAGCCCGTTGTTATCATAATGATAACGAGGGGGGGGCAGTGGGGAGGGGGGGGGGCAGTGGGGAGGGGGGGGGGGAGTTCGACCCCCTCTCTGTACCGGGTTCCGTTGGTACATTGTGCGCAGCGGCAGCTGGCAACACCCGTGGAGAGGCATTTGCTAACACCTGTGTAGTTCACCAGCTGGAGACCCCAGACATCTCTACAGCTGTCTCTACAGCTGCACCAGCTGACATGACAAAACACAGCGTGAAAGAGCAGCAGCAGCAGCAGCTGAAATATCACCTATTAAATGCCATAACGTCAGCATGAATTACAAAATGGGAGTCCCTCCCCCACCCCATCTTAGTGTACCAGGTGGCCTCGCCTCAACCAGGTGAGATGGGACAGATGGTGGGAGGAGGAGATGAATCACAAGACCAGCTGGCCAGGTAGATGGTGCTGCCTCTGGGCTGTCACTGCCTCTTTGGGGGGTAATACAGGTGTGTGTGTGTGTGTAGCCTTGTGGGTAATACAGGTGTGTGTGTGTGTGTAGCTTTGTGGGTAATACAGGTGTGTGTGTGTGTGTGTGTGTGTAGCCTTGTGGATAATACAGGTGTGTGTGTGTGTGTGTAGCCTTGTGGATAATACAGGTGTGTGTGTGTGTGTGTGTAGCCTTGTGGGTAATACAGGTGTGTGTGTGTGTGTAGCTTTGTGGGTAATACAGGTGTGTGTGTGTGTGTGTGTAGCCTTGTGGATAATACAGGTGTGTGTGTGTGTGTAGCCTTGTGGGTAATACAGGTGTGTGTGTGTGTAGCCTTGTGGGTAATACAGGTGTGTGTGTGTGTGTAGCCTTGTGGGTAATACAGGTGTGTGTGTGTGTGTGTAGCCTTGTGGGTAATACAGGTGTGTGTGTGTGTAGCCTTGTGGGTAATACAGGTGTGTGTGTGTGTGTGTAGCCTTGTGGGTAATACAGGTGTGTGTGTGTGTAGCCTTGTGGGTAATACAGGTGTGTGTGTGTGTAGCCTTGTGGGTAATACAGGTGTGTGTGTGTGTGTGTAGCCTTGTGGGTAATACAGGTGTGTGTGTGTGTGTGTAGCCTTGTGGGTAATACAGGTGTGTGTGTGTGTGTGTAGCCTTGTGGGTAATACAGGTGTGTGTGTGTGTGTGTAGCCTTGTGGGTAATACAGGTGTGTGTGTGTGTGTGTAGCCTTGTGGTGAAGAGTGTGTGTGTGTTTGGAGTTATGGTCTGTGGGTGGGAGAGAGAGAGAGTGTCTGGGGCGCCTGTAGTGATGCTACAGCGTCTTTAGTGATGGTGCAGTGATGCTGCGGCGCCCCTGATTTTGTCGTGAAGTTGGGCCCTCAAGATACCGTCAGTTAATTAGCAGATGCCTCAATAATCAGTGCAGTGGTGATTCATAATAGATTAACGCGACGACACATTTGCATAAGCCAGTTAGTGGGAGCCACAAGGCAGAGGCGACGCTCTCACTCAAGTGCCACTCACTCGAGTGCCACTCACTCGAGTGCCACTCACTCAAGCTGATACTCAAAGTGAGTCTGTAACTGTAAGTATATTGTGAGTGTGTGTGTGTGTGTGTGTGTGTACTCACCCATTTGTGTCTGCAGGATCGAGCATTGACTCTTGGATCCTGCGCGCGCGCGCGCGCGTGTGTGTGTGTGTGTGTTGACCAGACCACACACCAGAAGTATTATTTATGCTCATATTGAAGACAATAGGCCTATCAGAAGGCATCAGGCCTATCAGAAGCACCGTGTTGAACAAGATAAGACTTTCACTAAGGACGAAAAAGCCTGAATTAAGTCACTATAGAAGCGTCAAAAGAATCGAGACTTGACTTCATTTAGCTCTTGAGACGCTTAATGAACGCCCAGCAGAACTTTGTGGGTTAAAGCTCTGGATTAAAGCTCTCCGCAGCTTAAGGGAAACTTGCGATAAGCTGCTGGAACTGCCCAAAAGTTTAAGCTAATTACCATAATTATCTAAGCGTCGGATATAGTCCTATTGAGGTGATTAGTGTCTTAACTAATGCGTATGATATGAGTATGAGGGAATTAAACAAATTTCAGGAAGGTGTTATAATTGTAATGTGAAAGATAGCTCCTTGAGTAGCTCGGGATATCTTGATGCTTTGTGAGGGCTCAGGATATCTTAACTCAACAGCTTGTGAGGATCAGGATATCATTACTCAACGCCATGTGTAACTCAGGATATCAATATTCAATGCCTTGTGCAGCTCAGGATATCATTATTCAACGCCTTGTGTAGCTCAGGATATCATTACTCAACGCCTTGTGTAACTCAGGATATCATTACTCAACGCCTTGTGTAGCTCAGGATATCATTACTCAACGCCTTGTGTAACTCAGGATATCATTACTCAACGCCTTGTGTAGCTCAGGATATCATTACTCAACGCCTTGTGCAGCTCAGGATATCATTACTCAACGCCTTGTGCAGCTCAGGATATCATTACTCAACGCCTTGTGCAGCTCAGGATATCATTACTCAACGCCTTGTGTAGCTCAGGATATCATTACTCAACGCCTTGTGCAGCTCAGGATATCATTACTCAACGCCTTGTGCAGCTCAGGATATCATTACTCAACGCCTTGTGTAGCTCAGGATATCATTACTCAACGCCTTGTGCAGCTCAGGATATCACTACTCAACACCTTGTGCAGCTCAGGATATCATTACTCAACACCTTGTGCAGCTCAGGATACCTTTCCTCAATGCTCAGTAAGAGGCTGCGTCAATAAGTCGTGTTTAGTGAGCTCCTCATTCAAAACCTGTGAAGCTAACTAGCTGACGAATGCACGTTGATAAGGCTGGGTTGACATGCAAGATGCGAACAGCAATACCCTAACTGATCTGATGGTCACCAGAGACACCTGGTCTCAGATCGAATTAAGGAATTGGAATGTGTTCACGAAACCACTCCCACCCCTAACCTTCCAGGAGATAGTCTCTGGCTATCTTCCTACCCCACCTAGACAGCGGCTTGTTTGATGGAAAGACATACACATGTCTGCAATTATCAGCTTAGCAGAGAGTAAGGTCATTTGATGCGACCTGACCTTTATCTACACGTGTGAACAATTAACACTTAAAGAGGTGTTATTTTTGAATGCTTAATGGCCGACAACCTGGCCCCACCGATATCCTGTGTGTAACTGACTCTCTTTGTGAAATATTAAATAAAACCATTTATGGTGATACAAAATCTACCTTTGAAACTGTGTATGGAGTCAGCCTCCACCACATCACTGCCTAATGCATTCCATTTCTTATGCATTCCACTCTGACACTGAAAAAAATTCTTTCTGTCTCTGTGGCTTATTTG
The DNA here is from genome assembly GCF_040958095.1 of Procambarus clarkii. Lineage (NCBI taxonomy): Eukaryota > Metazoa > Arthropoda > Malacostraca > Decapoda > Cambaridae > Procambarus > Procambarus clarkii. The sequence goes on along the minus strand of NC_091192.1, from coordinate 19,891,554 downwards.
GGTACTAAGTTTCCACCTGTGTCCCCGTGTTCATGTTCCATCCATGCTAAGTAGTTTGTTTTTGTCCACCCTGTCAATTCCTCTTGAGAATTTTATAGGTGGTTATCATGTCTCCCCTTACTCTTTTGTCTTCCAGGGACGTGAGGTTTAGCTCCCGTAGCCTTTCCTCGTAACTCATCCCTCTCAGTTCCGGGATAAGTCTGGTGGCATACCTCTGAATCTTTTTCAACTTTGTCTTGTGTTTAACTAGGTATGGACTCCAGGCTGGAGCTGCATACTCCAGGATTTGTCAGACATAAGTGGTATACAGGGTCCTGAATGACTCCTTACACAAATTTCTAAAGGCAGTTCTTATGTTGGCCAATGTAGTATATGCCGTTGATGATATCCTTTTGATGTGGGGCTCTGGGGACAGGTTCGGTATGATATCAACCCCCAGATCTTTCTCTCTATTTGACTCTTGCAGGATTTCATCTGCCAGATGGTAGCTTGTGCTCAGCCTCCTGCTCCCTTCAACCTAATTTCATTACTTTACACTTTCCTGAATTAAACTTTAGTAGCTATTTCCAGACAATTCCTCCAGTTTGTCCTGGTCGTCCTGTAGTCTCTGTCTATCTCTATCTATCTTGATTTTTCTCGTAATTTTTGCATCATCGGCTAACGTTGAGAGGAATGAGTCTATACCCTCGGGAAGATCGTTTACGTACATTAGAAACAGGATGGGTCCAAGTACAGAGCCCAGTGGGACTCCACTGGTGACATCTCACCACTCTGATGTCTCCCTTCCCATTGGACCTGAGATTCTGTCAGGCCAAACAGCCTTTATCACATTCAGCTCCATCGGATTCCCTTTGACCTCATCACTGGTGATCTCAAATTTCTCCAAGATGAGGGGCCTGACAGCTGAGTGGACAGCGCTTCGGATTCGTAGTCCTGAGGTTCCGGCTTCGATTCCTGGTGGAGGCGGAAGCAAATGGGCAGAGTTTCTTTCATCCTGATGCTCCTGTTACCTAGCAATAAATAGGTACCTGGGAGTTAGACAGCTGCTGCAGGCTGCTTCCTGGGGGTGTGTAAAAAAAAGGAGGCCTGGTCGAAGACCGGGCCGCAGAACGCTAAGTTCCGAAGTCGTCTCAAGATAACCTCAAGATAGAAGGTTGCTAGGTTTGCCGCCTCCTCATTTCGTACTTCTCCTTGTTCTATTATGAAGACCTCCTGGACTATCTTGTTGAGTTCTTCACACACCTCTTTGTCATTCTCTGTGTATCTGTTCTCCCCTTTTCTCATTTTCATCACTTGTTCCTCCACTGCTGTTTTCCTCCTGATGTGGCTGTGGAGCAGCTTTAGCTTTACTTGGCTTTATTCGGTGTGTGTGTGTGTGTGTGTGTGTGTGTGTGTGTGTGTGTGTGTGTGTGTGTGTGTGTGTGTGTGTGTGTGTGTGTGTGTCTGTGTGTGTGTGTGTGTGTGTGTGTGTGTGTGTGTGTGTGTGTGTGTGTGTGTGTGTGTGTCTGTGTGTGTGTGTGTGTGTGTGTGTGTGTGTCTGTGTGTGTGTGTGTGTGTGTGTGTGTGTGTGTGTGTGTTTGCTATTTGTGCCTGCAGAATCGATCTAGTAGCTCTTGGACACCGCCTTTCTAACCAATCTATTTTCCCCTATTATGTCTACTACATATATTTCTTTCTAACACACGCGCACATACACAAACACACGCAGGAAGCAAGCCGTAGCAGCTGTCTAACTCCCAGGTACCAATTTACTGCCAGGTGAACAGGTGCACTCTACCCATTTGTTTCCGCCTCCGCCGGGAATAGAATCCGGGCCCTTAGGATGACAACCCCGAGCGCCATCCACTCAGCCGCGAGGTCCCGTGTGAGAGAGAGAGAGAGAGAGAGAGAGAGAGAGAGAGAGAGAGAGAGAGAGAGAGATCTTCATCCCATCTGAGATTGGATCTTTGGCCTCAGACTGAGAGTCCTTCACTTTGTAAACATGAGATAATTTGACTTGAAGCACAACTGGAGGTATCTGACGAGCGAAGAGTTGCCGTATAAGGTAATGGTTGGCGGAGGATGGTAAGCATTAGCTATTAATGTGGTGGAGGCTGACTCCATACACAGTTTCAAGTGTAGATATGATAGAGCCCAGTAGGCTCAGGAACCTGTACACCTGTTGATTGACAGTTGAGAGGCGGGACCAAAGAGCCAGAGCTCAACCCCCCCCCCCGCCCCCTTGCATGCACAAGTAGGTGAGTACAGGCCCCCAGCTGGGAGGTCTAGCCAGTAAGGGGTTGAGGTTTATTTGACGTGATGGCCGGTGATGTGGGTGGAGCTGCTTCTAGTTGACCCGTAGCCCCTCCGCCCTCACCTCTCTTAACCTCACCGGCGCCTGTCTCTATGTTTGTGTGTGTGTGTGTGTGTGTGTGTGTGTGTGTGTGTGTGTGTGTGTGTGTGTGTGTGTGTACTCACCTAATTATGTTTGGGGGGGGGTTGAGCTCTGGCTTTTTGGTCCCGCCTCTCAACTGTCAATCAACAGGTGTACAGATTCCTGGGCTCTATCATATCAACATTTGAAACTGTGTATGGAGTCAGCCTCCACCACATCACTGCCTAATGTATTCCACCTGTTAACTACTCTGACACTGAAACAGTTCTTTCTAATGTCTCTGTGGCTCATTTGGGTACTCAGTTTCCACCTGTGTCCCCTTGTTCGTGTTTTTCCCATGCTAAATAGTTTGTCTTTGTCCACCCTGTTAATTCCCTGAAAATTTTGTAGATGGTTATCATGTCTTCTCTTACTCTTTTGTCTTCCAGGGACGTGAAGTTTAGCTCTCAAAGCATTTCCTCGTAGCTCATACTTCTTCGTTCTGGGACTAGTCTGGTGGCATACCTCTGAATCTTCTCTAACTTTGTCTTGTGTTTAATTAGGTATGGACTCCAGGCTGGAGCTGCATATTCCAGGATTAGTCTGACATAAGTGCTATACAAGGTCCTGAACGATCACTTACACAAGTTTCTGAAGGCAGTTCTTATGTTGGCCAGTCTCTATTTGACGCTGATGATATTCTTTTGATGTGGGCCTCTGGGGACAGGTTCGGTGTGATATCAACCCCCAGATCTTTCTCTCTATTTGATTTGCAAGATTTCACCTCCCAGATGATACCTTGTGTTCAGTCTTCTGCTCCCTTCACCTAATTTCATTACTTTACACTTTCCTGAGTTAAACTTTAGGAGCCATTTTCTAGACCATTCCTCCAATTTGTTCAGATTGTCTTATAGTCTCTGCCTATATTCTTCTGTCTTGATTCTTATAATTTTTGCATCATCAGCAAACACCGAGAGGAATGAGTTTATACCTTCTGGAAGATCGTTTACATATATCACAAACAGGATAGGTCCAAGTACAGAGCCCTGTGGGACTCCGCTGGTGACATCTCTCCACTCTGATGTCTTCCCCCCCCCCTACAGTTTCTTGCTGTTTCCTGTTGCTTAGATACTATGTGTGTGTGTGTGTGTGTGTGTGTGTGTGTGTGTGTGTGTGTGTGTGTGTGTGTGTGTGTGTGTGTGTGTGTGTGTGTGGGTTGGTGGATTTGTGTGTGTGTGTGATTTAGAATTCTTAGTTTTGTGTCTATATATATATATATATATATATATATATATATATATATATATATATATATATATATATATAGATATATATATATATATATATATATATATTATATATATATATATAGATATAGATATATATATATACTTGAGAAATCGACTTGAGAATGGTCCAGGACGGACCGAAACGTCGTCGTCCCTTCAATTTCTAGTGTGTGGTCTGGTCAACATACTTCAGCCACGTTATTGTGACTCATCGCCTGCATATATATATATATATATATATATATATATATATATATATATATATATATATATATATATATATATATATATATATATATATAATTGTGGTTGGTGTTGCCAGAGCATCCCTCTCTCCATCTCCATCCTCGTCATCTCCCTCCTCTTTTTCCTCATTCGCTCCCCTCTATTCCCCTCATAATCTCTTCCTTTCACTTGCTTCCCTCGTTAACACTGTTCTCTATCTCCTCTCCCTTCGTCTGACGCCCCGTCTCGTAATGCTCGCTTCCCCCTCCTTTATTTCTGTCTCGTTAGTTCCTTTTTGTTCCTTTGTTCCTTTCTCCTCCGTTCCTTTCTATTTTGTTCCTTTCTTCCTTTGCTCCTTTGCTCCTTTTCCTCCCGTATTTTTTTTTTAATTTCTTCTCCTGTAATCGTTTCCTCCTTTATTCAATTATCCTTCTTTCTTCTATTCCATGCCTCTCTCCTCCTCCATTCGTCTTTTTTCTATTCCTTTATTCTCCATTCCTTTCTCCTACTGAATTCCTTTCTTATCTTCAATTCTTTTCTCTTTATAAAATTATCCTTCTCTTCATTGCTTTCTCCTTCCTAATTAATTTCTCGTTTCATTATTTATATTCCTAACTTCTTAATCCTTTCTCTCTCTCTCTCTCTCTCTCTCTCTCTCTCTCTCTCTCTCTCTCTCTCTCTCTCTCTCTCTCTCTCTCTCTCTCTCTCTCTCTCTCTCTCTCTCTCTCTCGCTCTCTCGCTCTCTCTCTCTCTCTCTCTCTCTCTCTCTCTCTCTCTCTCTCTCTCTCTCTCTCTCTCTCTCTCTCTCTCTCTCTCTCTCTCTCTCTCTCTCTCTCTCTCTTTGTATCTCGTCCACATTTTCCCACTTGTTTTTCCCCTCTTCCAGTTTTTATGGGTCACCCTTTTCCTCTCGGTTCACCCTTTATCTCCCTTCCCTTTTCCCCCCTATCTCAAGTTCACTTTTCCTCTCTCGTTTTCTACTTTTCGTTTTTCTCTCTCGTTCTCCCCAATTTTTATCTAATTCTTTGTTTTCTTTCTTAAACTCTCCACTGGATATCTGTAAGTCCATCTTGTTCTACTTGTTCAGTGTGTGTGTGGTGTGTGAGTTCACTTGTTGAACGGAGTTCACTTGTTTAACAAATACGCCCACTAATTAGGGCTACAAAAGTGGACTCGTTCAAGATACAGGTAGACTCGTTCAAGATACAGGTAGACTCGTTCAAGATACAGGTAGACTCGTTCAAGATACAGGTAGACTCGTTCAAGATACAGGTAGACTCGTTCAAGATACAGGTAGACTCGTTCAAGATACAGGTAGACTCGTTCAAGATACAGGTAGACTCGTTCAAGATACAGGTAGACTCGTTCAAGATACAGGTAGACTCTTTCAAGACGCAGATAGACTCGTTCCTGTGGAAAGACCCGGAACATCCGGGGTCTCGAGTGCGTCTGCGAACTGATGCGAGCTTTACAGGCATTTAGACCAAGTTATCACAGGTTATCTCTGTGATAACCTGTGTTATCTCAGGTTATCAGCCACCTGAGTTATCGGTATCTCAGGAACAACTCTCGGAACCGTCTCCTAATGCAACTCTAGGTAAACCTATTTTATTGACTTAAGTCAATAAAATCTTAAATCATTAGATTAGAATATCTAAATAAATATAATTGTTAATTGATAACCCAAAAATGTGTAATAACGGACTAATTGGTATATAAATTAAAGATAAATATTTTGTGTGTGATTTTTATTTGTATTTTTTTAATGAGTTGACAAGCAACCGTTGAATTCTTTAGCGTAATTGGGCAGTTAGCATGTAATGACCGGAACAGGGGATAATTAACGGGTACTTACTAAAACTCGTTCACGAGATTAACTACCTAATCTTAGTCTTGAACGTGTTGAGATTTAGTCTCACCTCAGAAGATAAATCCCACACTCAACCAGGAGGGCCAATCACAACCATTCTGAGTGGAACTACCCAATCGCCACGTCTCTCGAAGAGTATAGGAGCACAGGCGACCTTAGGAAGTAGTTAGTCCCTGGACCCCTAGAGATGCTGACCCTAGGAATGCTGACACTACAGCATCCTCGACATATCCAGTTCTAGAAAACCGGGAATGGTCTTTAAATAGACCTGATTCATCTATATCCTCAGGGTTGACGGTGTGATTCAAACAGCCTAATTGTCTCCTCCCATTTCTCTGGCGGTTATTTGAATGCCTATATATGCTCCAGAACCTGTATTGACGTTTTCAGGAAACCAATTAAACCACTTTATCAATTAAACGACTTCATTAAACCACTTCATCAATTAAACGACTTCATTAAACCACTTCATCAATTAAATTCATCAATTAAACCACTTTCAGTCATGTTTGTCCCTTGGGGGACAGTGCTATATCGTCTATGCTTATATTTCCTTATGTCTCCAACATACAGAAAACGGGGTATCATTCTCAAACCTTGTTGACCAGACCACACACTAGAAGGTGAAGGGACGACGACGTTTCGGTCGGTCCTGGACCATTTATCAAGTCGATTGTGGTTCTTAAACCTTGTTTTGACTTGTGCCTCATGGTAAGTTAAGGCAAGGAGTGGGAACGCCAGGTATCGGCAACATGGGGCCATTTATTTACCAAACAATGATGTCACCGGTATAGGTGTTATGTATTCGTTATTTACAGTACTTATGAAACAAGCTAGCATCTAATGAGGGAGGGAAGTGTTATTGGTAAACCCGTACCTTACCAACCTCACCTTACTCACCTCACCTAGTTGTGGTTGCGGGGGAGTTGAGCTTTGGCTCTTTGGTCCCGCCTCTCAACCGTCAATATATACACCCGTATCTAGCGTGTTGTCGCTGCCTGACTCCATCACACTGCCCTTCCCATGTCCTCCCATCCCTTACATCCCCACACTCCCCATGTCCTTCCCTGCTACCTTACTCCTCTTTATCCATCTTGTCCCCATGCCTCTTTCTCCCCTTTACCATGCACGTATCGTTCCTCCCCCCACCCCTTTCCCCCCTCCCCCCTATTCCTGGAACACCATCTGTCCATGGGAAGGGGGGAGAGGGGGAGGAATTACTTGCCCCGACAACTGGGCATGGCTTGTTGAAGGCCAAAGGATACGAGATAGACTAAGTGTGCTCCATCGTCTACTTATAAGCTCTATATGGTCTTGTTCGGCCACAGGGCCTTGTCCTCTCCGGTGAGACTCTTAATTCCTGCTGGAAAGCCAAGCTGAGATTGTTTCTGTCCCCCCCCCCCCCCCTCCCACCCCTCCCCACAATCCCTTCTACCCTTTTCCTCTTCCCCAACTTGACAGGTTGATAGGTGGTGTGTTTTACCAGCTTTTTGACCCCCCATCAACTTTTCGTCCTCAAGTCTCTTCCCACCTCCCCTGTCCACCCCCCCCCATCACCTCCCCTCCCTTCTCCCCACTCCCCCCCCCCATCCCTTCCCCTCCCTCTTCCCCTCGTTCCAGCCTTCTGTCTTGGCAGCTTCATGAATGCTCGTTTATTTTATCAACAGGCTGTAACTCTTCTGAGCTAAGCTCTTCACAGTGTAAGAGACTGGTGGTGTGAATGTGGTGGTGGTGGTGGGGGAGAGTGGTGGTAGTGGTAGTGGTGGTGAGGGAGAGTGGTGGTAGTGGTGGTGATGGGGATTCTACACAAACACTTGGACACAAGCACAACTTTTGTGCCAACATCAATTCATCTATTTCTTCAAACTGTCTTCAAACTGTCTTCGAACTGTCTTCGAACTGTCTTCAAACTGTCTTCAAACTGTTGCCTTGCCTCAGGTCAGTCTCACCATTCGCCACTCCGTAAAAATTGCTGCCTGTTTTGCCGACCTTTAAAGCGTACGTACCCAAGCAACCCACCTAACCTATCGAGGCCGATGGAAAGAGGGAATTGTCAGGAGAAAGCGCCAAGCCATTACGACTATATAGCACTTGAAAGGGGTTCAGGATTAGGATTTGGAATGGGATGGGTGGGATAGGAATGGTGCCTATATAACCACTTGGACGGTCGGGGATTGAACGCCGACCTGCATGAAGCGAGACCGCGTCGCTCTACTGTCCAACCCAAGAAAACGTTAATATTGTGGTACTTAAATTTGTTCTAATACGTCGGATTTTTTGACGAACGACGTATTAAGCAAGAGGACGTTTTTAATGACGTTAATGGAAAACGTCGATTTCTCCTCTCACAATAAAATTAATTTAACATAATTTAGGCTTACTTTTATTTCTTCTAAATCATAATTAGGTCGTTAATTGATGTCCTCAATCATTGTATGTATGATGGTGATACTTGTGTCTGCTGTTCCTGTGTTGAGTTCAGTCGTCTGACAAAGTCCAGATTCACGAAGCTGTTACGCAAGCACTTACGAACCTGTACGTCATTTCTCAATCTTTGGCGGCTTTGTTTACAATTATTAAACAGTTGTGGGAACCGACCTGTGAGATTTATATTTATTTAATTTAAATGAATTTATATTTACGTTAATTTATATACTTCGATAGCAATTTGTATAATGATAAGTGGACTGTATTTCTGCAATAATCTCATAATCTCACAAATCGATCCTCTACACATTAGGGGGGGTTTATATTAATTTATATATATGCAGCCAATCAAACTACAGTAATAGACTACATACATTGAAGAGGTTCCTTATCTTATAGTACAGGTGACCTTAATCCACCAGGTATAACCAGGATGTAGACACCACATTTTCCCTCTTTGAGGTAGCTTCCATCACCCTGGTAACTGATGCACAAAGCCTTGCTTCCTCGTCTTGACCTGTCAAAAGGGCGCTAGCTGTAAAGCCAGATTCCTATATATGACAAGCTATATCAGAGAAAACACTGTACATGGAACCTTAAAGACCTGGCTTAATTACCTTTAGTATGAGGCGATCTGGCGCTCTAACCGGTCCACCCTATCCAATGACATTAATGGCCACTAATGATAGATAAATGGGTTTCGGTAGAACACTTAACTTGAATTTGTTGACAGCGTGTGATAATGGTACACCTTTGGTTTCCATAACACTTCGTCCAAGTAAAATTAACAGGAGCCGTATTTGCTCCCGTGAGCCTCTGTGGTCTTAGTATCAACAATGGCTGCCCCTCCTTCCTCACTCCTGACGCCTGGCTTACATTGTCCAGATGACAGAAAGTGATAGAAGGGTCACATTTACTCTACTTTAATATTGATAATTAAGTTAATTTATATGAAATGTTTTATGATGGTAAAGTCCAAAGACTGATGTATTTAAGAATAATTCCCAGCAGAATAGCTGGTGAATTTATAATAGTATGTGGTGATGATATCCCGTTTTCTATAGACGGTAATTCCACTACAAGTTACGTTTTCTATGGGTTAACTTGTTTATACAACACAGCTATTATCTGTCTGTATGTAATATTAAATGGTGTCGGATTTTCCGACAACAGTTAATGAGCTCCGAAGCACCAAGAGGCTGTTTATAACAATAACAACAGTTGATTGGCAAGTTTTCACGCTTGTAAACTGTTTAATAAATGTAACCAAAGGCGTCAAAGATTGAGGAAAGATGTACACGTTCGTAAGTACTTGCGTAAGTGCTTTCGTGAATCTGGTCCCAAATCCTCCTCAACTCCTAAGGATGTAGTATTATCGTTAATAACCAATTTAATCCACTTAACCTTACCCACACACACCCATTACTAACCAAACCAAGTTAGTAATATATTTACAAGGTTATTAAAAATTTAAGTACCCTTATTCTTGCCTAATCTTAACTAGCTTATCCTAACCAACCTCACCCAATCTAGTCTAACTTAGCCTAACCTAGCCGAGCTCATCCTAACCTAAGCTCTAGCCTTAGGCTAACCTAGACTATCCTTACCTAGCTTGAGCTAACTAAATAAATAAATCACGAGCTGTGTGTGTGTGTGTGTGTGTGTGTGTGTGTGTGTGTGTGTGTGTGTGTGTGTGTGTGTGTGTGTTTGTGTGTGTGTGTGTTTGTGTGTGTGTGTGTTTGTGTGTGTGTGTGTGTGTGTGTGTGTGTGTGTGTGTGTGTGTGTGTGTGTGTGTGTGTGTGTGTGTGTGTGTGTGTGTGTGTGTGACCAAGGGGATAGAGTAAATTAAAGGAGGTTAAGGACGGTTATGTAAAGTAAAGTTGGTAGAGGAAGAGTGGTGATAGGCGGTTGGGAATTGGAAGGAAAGGGAAGGAGGGGAAGGGAAAGGAACGGAAGGGGAAGGGAGAGGGAGGAGAGGGTAGGGTAGGGGGGAGGGGCAGGGAATCTGTGGTAAGTGTTTGAGAATGGAAGCAAAGTTCGACACTGGTGCCGGAGTCGCAGAATTTGTGATTTAAATGCGAGTTGAACGAGGAAATTAGTTGCGGGTGAAGGGTGCATGGGTGACCTCTGGTGACCTCTGGTGACCTCTAGTGACCTCTGGTGACCTCTGGTGACCTCTAGTGACCTCTAGTGACCTTTGGTGACCTCTGGTGGCCTCTAGTGACCTCTGGTGACCCACTTGTTGGTGTGCTCACCTACTGGCACTCACCTACATGCACTCGTCTAGGTGTGCTAGCATCTAGACCGTCGATCATCAGAAAATTCTGTAACACTGCAAAGTGTTTGGTTTAGTTTATTTAAAATATATATAGAATATGAGTCGGAGACAGGGATTAGAGAAGGCACCAAGTTGTCGGCCGGAGATCTCACACCTCTAAGAGTTAATGACCCCAAGTGACCTGAGGTCAGATCATGCGAATTTCACCTTACTTCTACTAATCTTATAATTGGAGCCTGGTAGCCTTCAAACATGCCGACGTTTAAGGAGTGGCTTGGTAGAGAGCCGGAGGCTATCTACTTGTGGGCGGAGTTAGCTACTAGGTTCCCCCAATATATACTCGGAGAGCTATCGATTCGAGAGGATTAACAAGACAGAAGACCAGGCAGCAGAGCAGGACGACAACAGCCGAGACACGCTGTCGGTCGGACGGGGGTGAAGCTGCCTGACAGCTGCAGACTCCCCCCCCCCCTCTCTATCCAACTATAGGCAGGCACTTGGTGAGTTGAACATTAAGGTGACTTGGTCGTGTTTTACAAGTGTTGTGTGATGATCAGGGGCAGTCAGTTGTAGTGTTCTCAGATTCTTGGAGGATGACTCACTTTACATATATAGATCTTGAACATTGCTTAAATTATGATATTTAGTATGTGAAATATAATTGAATCTATTATTTAAATGGTCTTTACTTTGTGCCCTAAAGTTTTGAGTTGAGGTGAGAAAGCCTCTGTGATTACTGGTTTCATGAGTTAATGAGTACATGATAAAGATGGGACCATACTAATAATGACCTTGATAACATCTTTTGAGAATTTTGTGATACAGACAAGTTCCATTCCTTGTCTTGTATGTGATGATCTAGAATGGATGGTGGCAGCATTTCGTCTTCTACTATCTACTCTTCTACATCTACTATCTACTCTTCTACTTCTACCTATCTACACCTCTCCCTCCACCCCTTCTCTAAACTCTCACTTTCAACTAATGACCCTCCTCGCTCCTCCCACCTCCCTACCTCTCATCCCAAACCCTCACTAATTACTTCACTATTCATTTCTTTCCCTTCGTTTTCTCTTATACGTTTGTGGTAGTGAAATGAATTCTAGAGTTCTCTCTAGAGTTTCGGGTAACTGATCACGTGACGGCGCCTTGTAGTCTTAGCACCTAGGTAGTCGAATACCTAGGTTACAAGGTGTTGAACGAGAGAGGTTGCCTTAGGAACTCTGGAGGTGCTCTAGAATAGTTAGCTAACTGAGGACGGGATAACGGACTAGAGAGAGCTGTTTCCCCCGGCCTCGTTGGTTAACTGGGGGGTGGAATAATGGACAAGATAGAGCTATTTCCGCCACCCCCCGTTACAATTCAACACCTATTTAAACTTAAGATTTCTGATAATATTTACATTGAAAACTGTCTTTTGAATTGGCTTCCACAATTTCTTCATCTAGTCCTGTACATTAGCATAGTTTGCGACTTCTTAGAATTTCTTCTTCATATGGCCAATTCCCCTCCTGTGATCGTGTAAGTCGTTATCATGTCCGCCCTATTCCTTCTTTCCTCTAGTGCATCGAGGTCCGGTTACCTCAAGTCTTTCTTTGTAGCTCAGACCCCTTAGCTCAGGAACGAGCCGTGTTGTATATTTTTGGACCTCTTCTAGTTTTGTGCTTCTTAAGGTAGGGGGTTCCAGGCCGGGGCAGCATACTCAGTAAGAGGTCTCACATAGGTTGTATATACAGGGCTCGGAAGGGATCTTTGTGCCAGTTGGTGAAGGATAACCGGAGGTTTGTCAGTGTGGCAAGTGCTGCCCTCGTTATCCTGCTGGTGTGTGTGTGTCTCTGGTGATGGATCTTAGTAGATATCTACTTTTAAGACTTTGCTCTTTTTCAGAATGGTGAGGATTTTGCTCCTTCATCCTATTCTGTGTGTGTGTGTGTGTGTGTGTGTGTGTGTGTGTGTGTGTGTGTGTGTGTGTGTGTGTATACTCACCTAGTTGTGTTTGCGGGGGTTGAGCTCTGGTTCTTTGGTCCCGCCTCTCAACCGTCAATCAACAGGTGTACAGATTCCTGAGCCTATTGGGCTCTATCATATCTACACTTGAAACTGAATGGAGTCAGCCTCCACCACATCACCCCCTAATGCATTCCATTTGTCAACCACTCTCACACTAAAAAAGTTCTTTCTAATATCTCTGTGGCTCATTTGGGCACTCAGCTTCCACCTGTGTCCCCTAGTGCGTGTGCCCCTTGTGTTAAATAGCCTGTCTTTATCTACCCTATCAATTCCCTTCAGAATCTTGAATGTGGTGATCATGTCCCCCCCCCTAACTCTTCTGTCTTCCAGCGAAGTGAGGTTTAATTCCCGTAGTCTCTCCTCGTAGCTCATGCCCCTCAGTTCTGGTACTAGTCTGGTGGCAAACCTTTGAACCATTTCCAGTTTAGTCTTATCCTTGACTAGATATGGACTCCATGCTGGGGCTGCATACTCCAGGATTGGTCTGACATATGTGGTATATAATGTTCTGAAAGATTCCTTACACAAGTTTCTAAAGGCCGTTCTTATGTTAGCCAACCTGGCATATGCTGCTGATGTTATCCTCTTGATATGAGCTTCAGGGGACAGGTCTGGCGTGATATCAACTCCCAAGTCTTTCTCTCTCTCTGACTCTTGCAGGATTTCATCTCCCAAATGATCCCTTGTATCTGGTCTCCTGCTCCCTACACCTATCTTCATGCGCGCGCGTGTGTGTGTGTGTCGTCATCTCCCTCTCCTCCTCCTCCTCCTCCTCCTCCTCCTCCTCCTCCTCCTCCTCCTCCTCCTCCTCCTCCTCCTCCTCCTCCTCCTCCTCTCTCCTCTTTCAGAATGAAGAGTCATAAAATTCCGGAATCTGACTCCTAGACCTGACCATCTGATTACTCACTTGGCCACCCACCTGGCCCACCCACCCGGGCCACCCACCCGGGCCACCTACCCGGGCCACCCACCGGGCCACCCACCCGGGCCACCCACCGGGCCACCCACCCGGGCCACCCACCGGGCCACCCACCCGGGCCACCCATCCCAAACCGAGCATCACACCAACACACTGTTGGAGACCGTCATTCACCCCCCCCCCCAAAGTTACCCCCACCTGCTTACCTGTAACTGGCTGACTGGCAAGTGGCTTGTGTTGTAGGTCCTGCCACTCTCTCACACACACACACACACACACACACACACACACACACACACACACACACACACACACACACACACACACACACACACACACACACACACACAGGCACAGGCAAACGGGGGCCCTGATAGCTGAGTGGACAGCGCTCTGGACTCATAATCCTAGGGTCCGGGTTCGATCACCGGTGACGGCAGAAACAAAATGGGCAGAGTTTTTTCCACCCTGATGACTCAGTTACCTAACAGTAAATAGGTACCTGGGAGTTATATAGCCGTTATGGGCTGCTTCCTGGGTGGTGGTGGTGGTGGTGGTGGTGGTGGTGGGGGGGGGGAGTTAGTAGTTAGTAACAGTTGATTGATTGACAGTTGAGAAGCGGGCTGAAGGAGCAGAGCTTAACCCCCGCAAGCACAACTAGGAGAATACAACTAGGTGAATACCTAGCTTCTCCTAACTTGTTAATGCCCATCGGATTTTTGGTCCCTTAAATGAACTTGGTTGTGTGTATGTGTGTGTGTGTGTGTGTGTGTGTGTGTGTGTGTTGAGGAAGCCATTACGAATATATATATATTTATATATATATATATATATATATATATATATATATATATATATATATATATATATATATATATAATATATATATATATATATATATATAAATATAAATATATATATATATATATATATATATATATATATATATATATATATATATATATATATATATATATATATATATATGTCGTACCTAGTAGCCAGAACTCACTTCTCAGCCTACTATTCAAGGCCCGATTTGCCTAATAAGCCAAGTTTTCCTGAATTAATATAATTACTATAATTTTTTTCTTATGAAATGATAAAGCAACCCTTTTCTCTATGTATGAGGTCAATTTTTTTTTATTGGAGTTAAAATTAACGTAGATATATGACCGAACCTAACCAACCCTACCTAACCTAACCTAACCTATATTTATAGGTAAGGTTAGGTTAGGTAGCCAAAAAAAGCTAGGTTAGGTTAGGTTAGGTAGGTTAGGTAGACGAAAAAACATTAATTCATGAAAACTTGGCTTATTAGGCAAATCGGGCCTTGAATAGTAGGCTGAGAAGTGCGTTCTGGCTATTAGGTACGACATATGTATATATATATATATATATATATATATATATATATATATATATGACAATGTCAGACCAACATAAGTTCTATGTTGGGCAAACATCTAAAGATTTAAAATGTAGAATATCGCAACATAAATACTCTGTAAGACATGGCCAATTGTCTAATGCTTTGTTTGTTCATCTGTCAGAAAAAGCTCACCAAATTGATTGGGAGAGTGCTTCTTCAATAACAAATTGTAAAAGCACCTATAACAGAAACATAATTGAATCTGCTTTGATACAGATCACAAAAGAAAGTAATTTGAATATTAGCAGTGGTCTATATAACTTAGATCCATTTTTAATAGATCAGTTAAAGGGCGATTTAAGTAGGATCATTGGAACGCATTTGTCTCACTAATTTATTGTATATTTTTACCATTTTATGCTATAATTATCTATGTATTGTGCATGTGTATGTTTGCTGTATCAGATGGGCCATTGGGCTACATCAGATGGGTCAATTGACTGCATCTGATGGGCCAATGGGCCGTCTGCGTTGTCCACGTATTGTACCTCATCTCACTTCACCACTCTCTCCTGCCTATTTATACCCATCACTCGATCTGTAAAATCACTCCTTCTGAAGATGTATTAATATACGAAAGTACTTAAGGAAATTCCTGTTTCATTTTTCCTCCGTGGTCTGACATTGTCACATTTTTAATCACGTGTTTATTTTCGTGATATACACACACACACACACACACATATATATATATATATATATATATATATATATATATATATATACAGAAACTGTATTGGAGGGGATCTAAACATTCCCTCTAATGCGTTATGCGTGGTTTCCTCCGAGGCTATGGGTCCCCCTTCTTCCAGCTAGAGGTGGTACTCCCTTCCTATATATATATATATATATATATATATATATATATATATATATATATATATATATATATATATATATATATATAT
>NC_091192.1:19868343-19870843 GCF_040958095.1 Procambarus clarkii | reverse complement strand
TTCAGAAAATATTGGGCACGTTTCCTTTTACCTGATGCATCTGTTCACCCAGCAGTAAAATTAGGACCTGTGAGTACTCCAACTGTTGTGGGCTGCATCCTGGGGAGGGTCAGTACTTGGTCTGGGGCGGAGGGAGAAGGGGGGGAGGGTGAAGGGGGTGTCTATAAGCCAACTTACATGCTTCGAGTCCCCGGACAACGGGAATTTATATATATATATATATATATATATATATATATATATATATATATATATATATATATATATATATATATATATATATGAGAAAGAGTATATATATATATATATATATATATATAAATATATATAATTATATATATATATATATATGAGAAAGAGTATATATATATATATATATATATATATATATATATATATATATATATATATATATATATATATATATATATATATATATATATATATATATATATATATATATATATATGCGAACAAGCCTGAATGGTCCCCCAGGACTATATGCGACTGAAAACTCACACCCCAGAAGTGACTCGAACCCATACTCCCAGGAGCATCGCAACTGGTAACTACAGGGCGCCTTAATCCGCTTGACCATCACGGCCGGACAAAAGGAAGTGGTAGCCGAAGCTATTTGAACCACTTCCCCGCCGGCAACTCGGATGGTAATCTTGGGCATAGCATTTCATCAAATCACCTCATTCTTTGGGGCACACGTGAGGAACACAAATGCGAACAAGCCTGAATGGTCCCCAGGACTATATGCGACTTGACCTGATGGTCAAGTGGATTAAGGCGCCCTGTAGTTACCAGTTGCGTTGCTCCTGGGAGTATGGGTTCGAGTCACTTCTGGGGTGTGAGTTTTCAGTCATATATATATATATATATATATATATATATATATATATATATATATATATATATATATATATATATATATATATGAGAGAAAGAGAGAGAGAGAGAGAGAGAGAGAGAGAGAGAGAGAGAGAGAGAGAGAGAGAGAGAGAGAGAGAGAAATATACGAGGCAGTAACGTGGTGGATAGCATGTTATCAGCTGTTATCGTTCTCATTACTGTAATGGTGACTTCGGGGAGGTGAGGTCTATATAGCTCTTCATCACCCGCCTAGCTGCTGCTGCTGGCCTCTTGGGCTATGGCCTGTAACTAGTCCGGCATTCTAAGTCTTTGTTGAATCTGGCCTTCAAGGATGTGGCTGGAGATGGTTTTCACCAGCCTCGTGGGACAAGTTATCATACTGTCCAAGCCTGGGACCCCAAGGTCGGGCTTGGGAGTGTAGAACAACTCCCGGAACCCACTTCAGGTATACTCCTGAAGGGCCAGATTCACGAAGCAGTTACGCAAACACTTACGAACCTGTACATCATTTCTCCAGCCCGTCCTCCAAACAAGACCCAAGAGTGATTCCATGCACTCGCCAAACCCCCTATTTATGAATGAAAAACAGTTTACACATGACTCACAACTGATGAGGTTCGAACACTTCCGGAACAAGTGCTTCACTGACGAATTTTGTTCGAACCACAACGCTGTAAATGCTTCACCCAGGTACTACAAATACAAATAATCGCCAATCAGGACCTAAACACCTAAGCTAACCGAATCTATGCCTATATATGCACAATATGCTAATATATTAAAATATTAATTTATATTTGAGAACATTTCCGTTTTGAATGAACAGCAAGTTAAAACTGATGAATGCGTCTGTGGGGTCGACCGCTGGATGTAATAGACTTGATGAGTCGAGGACGGGTTGGCTAATGAGCTCCGAAGCACCAGGAGGCTGTTTATAACAATAACAACAGTTGATTGGCAAGTCCTCACGCTTATAAACTGTCTAATAAATGTAACCAAAGCCGTCAAAGAAGATTGAGGAAAGATGTACACCTTCGTAAGTACTTGCGTAACTGCTTCGTGAATCTGGTATACAAGTTCATCCTTCAGCACACACACACACAGCACTTATTGGCCGCCGGTACGGGAGGGGTACAAGTGTATGCTTTCATGTCTGGCACTTATTTGCCTTTCGAACGTCCACTTATTTCATCTTCTCCTTCATTACGAGGAGAGGAGAGGAGGGGGGCAACCCGCATAGCGCGTTTGAGTATGCTTGTGGTAATTATACCCGCAAAAATATGCCTTTGTGTGTCAGTGGTTTGATTAAGACAAAGGCTTAATTATGTTGAACCAATAATCATTCAGGGCTTTTAATTAACCTTTTCCCTCCCCTCTGATGTTTAACTGTGTCAAACGTTTGATTGTGCAGGGATTGGAATTCCTGCATTTTGTGTGTGTGCAACGAGTGACTGGCTCAGCCGCGCAACCCGTTCTCGCAAATTTAATAAGTCAATATTGACTTATTAAATATGTGCATAGGTGACATACTTAACATAATAGATACCCTTTAAAAGATTCATAGAAAACACCGACCTTACCTAACCTACTTAGTATGTTAAGATAAGCATCTTATTGCTTC
>NC_091192.1:19858343-19863343 GCF_040958095.1 Procambarus clarkii | reverse complement strand
TCAACCACCGTGTGGCCATGTTCAACCACCATGTGGCCATGTTCAACCACCGTGTGGCCATGTTCAACCACCGTGTGGCCATGTTCAACCACCGTGTGGCCATGTTCAACCACCGTGTGGCCATGTTCAACCACCGTGTGGCCATGTTCAACCACCGTGTGGCCATGTTCAACCACCGTGTGGCCATGTTCAACCACCGTGTGGCCATGTTCAACCACCGTGTGGCCATGTTCAACCACCGTGTGGCCATGTTCAACCACCATGTGGCCACGCTTCATGACGAGAGGCCGCCAAGAGGAAATTCGGGGGCCGCTGTCTTAGACAACTGCCGACAGGATCACTTTTTATTATTAGTTCATTCTCCAAGCCTAATGAGTTTGGCGGTAAGTCCTCTGAACCAATAGA
This sequence comes from Procambarus clarkii, assembly GCF_040958095.1. Lineage (NCBI taxonomy): Eukaryota > Metazoa > Arthropoda > Malacostraca > Decapoda > Cambaridae > Procambarus > Procambarus clarkii. The sequence goes on along the minus strand of NC_091192.1, from coordinate 19,862,938 downwards.
ATTAAGTAAATTAGATATCACCAGGACCTGCCACGCATCTCAACAGAGAGAGAGAGAGAGAGAGAGAGAGAGAGAGAGAGAGAGAGAGAGAGAGAGAGAGAGAGAGAGAGAGAGAGAGAGAGAGAGAGACAACAAGCAAGCAAGACGTCTTTTGAATGCAAGCACTAATTAACCTAACCTACTCGGGGGCTTTAGAGTCTTAAATGCCGTCCTAAATACCTTTGAATATCCTCTATATGTGTTCCTCACATCTCATCTGTGGAGGTTACCATGATATTTCCAGAATTTGTTCAGTTTTGCGACTTCAGAATGAAATGGGAGCGTTCAATAGTGTTCAGAACTCTGTATTATGATGTTCCCAAGAGTCAAAAATTGACGTCAGTGGTTTCCAAGAGTTGGATTTTAAGGACGGTCTTACAGTGGCAACACACCTTGTGAGAACGCCCTTACCAGAGGACGAAGCCTAGTGAGAACGCCCTTACCGGAGGACGAAACCCGGTGAGAACGCCCTTACCGGTGGATGAAACCTGGTGAGAACGCCCTTACCGGGACATGAGTAACTCTACTTCACCTATCGAGGGCGAGACTCCTAAACCGTCAATATTACGGCGCCTTAGTTTTCACTAAGACATCACAGTTTGAACACATTGGTCGATTCTGTCAAAAATGTTCAAGCTACGAGGAGAGGGTTAGCATTCGACCCGCCCGAGACAACACTATATAGTTTAGTTTATTAAGCATTTCATACCCATCCCATGGGTGGTGGTGGGCCCCATACCCATCCCGTGGGTGGTGGTGGGCCCCATACCCATCCCATGGGTGGTGGTGGTGGACCCTTACCCATCCCATGGGCGGTGGTGGTCCCCATACCCATCCCATGGGTGGTGGTGGTGGACCCTTACCCATCCCATGGGCGGTGGTGGACCCCATACCCATCCCGTGGGTGGTGGTGATCCCCATACCCATCCCGTGGGCGGTGGTGGTGGGCCCCATACCCATCCCATGGGTGGTGGTGGACCCCATACCCATCCCATGGGCGGTGGTGGACCCCATACCCATCCCATGGGCGGTGGTGGTGGTCCCCATACCCATCCCGTTGGCGGTGGTGGGCCCCATACCCATCCCGTGGGCGGTGGTGGACCCCCATACCCATCCCGTGGGCGGTGGTGGGCCCCATACCCATCCCATGGGCGGTGGTGGTCCCCATACCCATCCCATGGGTGGTGGTGGGCCCCATACCCATCCCGTGGGTGGTGGTGGTCCCCATACCCATCCCATGGGTGGTGGTGGTGGACCCTTACCCATCCCATGGGCGGTGGTGGACCCCATACCCATCCCGTGGGTGGTGGTGATCCCCATACCCATCCCGTGGGCGGTGGTGGTGGGCCCCATACCCATCCCATGGGTGGTGGTGGACCCCATACCCATCCCATGGGCGGTGGTGGACCCCATACCCATCCCATGGGCGGTGGTGGTGGTCCCCATACCCATCCCGTTGGCGGTGGTGGGCCCCATACCCATCCCGTGGGCGGTGGTGGACCCCCATACCCATCCCGTGGGCGGTGGTGGGCCCCATACCCATCCCATGGGTGGTGGTGATCCCCATACCCATCCCGTGGGCGGTGGTGGTGGGCCCCATACCCATCCCATGGGTGGTGGTGGACCCCATACCCATCCCGTGGGCGGCGGTGGTGGTCCCCATACCCATCCCGTGGGCGGTGGTGGTCCCTATACCCATCCCGTGGGCGGTGGTGGGCTCCATACCCATCCCATGGGTGGTGGTGGACCCCATACCCATCCCGTGGGCGGCGGTGGTGGTCCCCATACCCATCCCGTGGGCGGTGGTGGTCCCTATACCCATCCCGTGGGCGGTGGTGGGCTCCATACTCATCCCGTGGGCGGTGGTGGACCCCATACTCATCCCATGGGCGGTGGTGGACCCCATACCCATCCCGTGGGCGGTGGTGGTCCCCATACTCATCCCATGGGCGGTGGTGGACCCCATACCCATCCCGTGGGCAGTGGTGGACCCTCGGCCCACCTCCTGGGGTATTGGTCCACCACCTATATTCCAGTTTCCCCTCTTTTATCCTCTTCAATACCTCTACTCCCTATTGCATTTTACCCTCCCAGTCTATCTCTCTGTGATTTAGGTCCCCCACGACTACAAGTTTAGCTCTCATTCTATGTGCCGCTCTTGTTGGTCTCTGCAGTTCATCTATGCTTTGTTGCTATCATATTCCTGTCAGGGGTGTCTCCTGTTGCTTGCTTGGGGTGGTTGTAAATCACCAGGACCTCTATCCTCTCCCCATCTGCTGTCAGAGGCCCGGCGATGGAAGTCTGTGAATGCATTTGCGTTGTGATTTTTCTAGTTTCTCGAACTTCCACTTTCGTGTTATTAGGAGTGCAACTCCCCCTCATTGTCTTTGCGTGTGCGTGTGCGTGTGAGGGAGGGGGGAGATGAGGAGGGGGACTTCCCTGCAGAAGGTTATGATGCTAGCAAATGCCTCCCTCTCCTTGGATCCAACCAATCAATTCAGCTACAGCCCACTATCAGTTAAAGCTGTCTCTCTCTCTCTCTCTCTCTCTCTCTCTCTCTCTCTCTCTCTCTCTCTCTCTCTCTCTCTCTCTCTCTCTCTCTCTCTCTCTCTCTCTCTCTATCTCTCTCTCTCTCTCTCAGGCCACTTGAAAGGATGTGAAAATCTGAAGACTTGGTATGATTAATGAATTATAATTTAATAAGTAGAGAGAAATATGAAAAGGGGTGAAAAGGGGAGAGGGAATGAGAAAGAAAGGGAGAAGAGAGAGCAAGAACATGGAATGGAGCGAGAGAGAGAGAGAGAGAGAGAGAGAGAGAGAGAGAGAGAGAGAGAGAGAGAGAGAGAGAGAGAGAGAGAGAGAGAGAGAGCAGGAAGGAAACAGAGAGTCAGCAGGGGAAAATAAAACAGAGCATAAAAGCAGGAAGGGCAGATAGAAATGGAATTCAATTGCCTTATAGAGGAATTCAACTGGAAACACGCTATAAACGATTTTGACTTCAGATTTAAAAGACAAAATATAGCAGACACAATAATTGCTGCTGTGCAATTCAGTGAGCACTCAAAGAGTTTTATATATTGACGTCGATGTTCCATCTCTGGCAACGAACTCGACATTCAGATTACAAGGTAATCTGAATGTCGACTCAATCGAAGGATTGAGAGTCACCCAATCGATTCATTGGTGAATGAAGCAGAAATTCAATCAATTTAGGTTGCTATTTGGATTGACGAATTGTCAATATGCCAGTATAAGGTCACATTTAGACGGCGTAGGTAATTGAATCGTTAGTTTTTGAGGCCGACGATCATACGTCAGTGTGGGTAAAAAAAAAAAAAAAAATATATATATATATATATATATATATATATATATATATATATATATATATATATATATATATATATATATATATATATATATATATGTATATATATAGCCTACAAGGGGAGGCATAGTATGTGTAAAGAGTGACGTAATGAGATTAATATATGAAGGAGAGGCATAGAGATTTAAAGAAGAGGCGTAAAGAATGCAAGCAGAGGCACAGAGTGTGCAAGGAGAGGCATAGAGAGTGAAAGGAGTGAAGTACACAGACAGCATGCAAAGAGAAAGACAGAGAGAGCGCCAGAATGGTTAGAGAGGGCCAAAAAGAGAGAGAGAGAGAGAGAGAGAGAGAGAGAGAGAGAGAGAGAGAGAGAGAGAGAGAGAGAGAGAGAGAGAGAGCGTGTCAGGGGACACAAAGACTGCCAGGTGAGAGAGAGAGAGAGAGAAACATAATGCCAGGAAAAAGATTGAGGGGGGCAGGTAGCGCATGGAGACGACAAGTTGATCTGAGGGAAAGAGGCAGGGAATGGTACTGGTCTCAAACGGGATCCCCTGCCAAGCTCCACTGATAGATATTGGAATGGTGGGGGGTTGGGGGGGAGGGGGAGTTATGAGCAACGAGGAGCACCTCGGGGTGTTGGAGGAGTGTTGGTGAGTGGAGGAGTGGTGGAGGTGGTGTTGGGGGTGTTGATGAGACGGGTGTTATTATTTAAACATTAATCCTCAGTTCTGACTAATTGAGTTTGTGTAGCATTGCATCGTGGGCGAGCAGCAGGATCCTTCCCTATCGGGAGTTGGGCAGACCTCAATGATACATTCATCAAGGCTTCAAAACTTTGGCGATTGTTAAAACTTTGAGTCCGGGTGGAAAGTTGGGCTCGGGTACCCGGCCTGTAATCTAACTTACGGTGCCTCTGGAGTTAGCTGGTGTAGGTAACGAGAAAGTGTATTTTATATATACGTTATATTGGAATGATTCAGGAAAGAGATTGAACTTACTGCAGGATCCAGTAAGTTCAGAAGAATTTCGGTTTCAACTCCTTTTTAACCATGTCGTAGCTCAGTCGATTAAGGCAGCGTCTGGAATGCTCTCGGACGCAGGTTCGAATCCTCGTCACGGCCCCTTGTGGATGTGTACAGGTTTGCTTAGTTGGTTGGCGGGGGGTTGCTTGATAAAAATGATTGTGTCTATCGTTTTGATTGTTGGTGATGTTGAATTGCAAATCGTG
>NC_091192.1:19830843-19855843 GCF_040958095.1 Procambarus clarkii | reverse complement strand
CTACCGTCTCCAGAGTTAATCTTAAAGAACACGTCACAATAACTGGTCATTTTATTATTGCCATAAAGTTAACAAGGTTTTCGGAGCGAGAGAGAGAGAGAGAGAGAGAGAGAGAGAGAGAGAGAGAGAGAGAGAGAGAGAGAGAGAGAGAAAGAGAGAGAGAGCGTGGCGTCACACCTTAAGACAATGACAACAGAGATTTGTGGAACAAGTTTGTACGTGTATTAGTCGAGTTTGGGTTTGTCTTGTGCCTGGGTACATTGTCTTGGGAGGGAGTGAATGGGTGAGAGGGTTGGGGGTGGCAGGGAAGGAAGGGGGGAGGAGGGGGGAAAGTAAGGGGAAATGATGGGGGGAGGTAGATAAGGAGGAAGGGATGTACGTAGTGAACTCGGGTATTGTGGAAGGGAGAGATGGAGTTCGGGGAAAGAATGGGGTGATTATGCAGGAATGGGGATTGATGGGTTGAAAGAGGTGTAAGGGGAAGGGATAGGGACTATATGGGATGGGATATTATTAACCAGATAGTCAGTATTACTTCCAAGTTTTCAGTAATGTTAGTAACCATGCCAGGTTTGACCTAAACATAAAATTAACCTGAAACTCATATTTCAAAATTAAGAGATGTCTGGGTCGTTCCGCGTCATCCAATCATGACCAAGGTCTACAGATTTGCCTGATCGTCAAATCATGACAACCGTCCAATTATAACTAAGGTAAAGACGTTCCCCCGACCTCCTCCTCGTCCAATCAGAACCGAGGGACACCGATCATACTGTTACTGGCCGAAACACAGCCAAATGTCAGGATTTTTCCCATGTTAATAGCCTATTCTTCATCTTTTAAACTTGATTCGAAGTCAATTTTTTTTTGTCTCATCTGGATTTTGGGTGATTGGTCTTGTGTTATTGCTGGTAATTCCAGGCTATATTGGGATTTTAGTGTTAATAATTGCGCACTTAGACAATATTAGGTGGTTGGTAAGAATACATATATATATTTTTTTTATGGATTCTACAACCGATAATTCTCAGGTGGGCAAGTATATGTATTATTGTGTAAGACCCGCACACATTCTCCGCCGCATACTCTCTCTCTCACACCCACCTATTTCTCCATTCTACCCCCCTCCCCCATCATTGACCTGTATTCCTCTTATTCCACCGCCGACATCTACTTCTACTCATCTACTTCTCCTTCCACGCTTGCCTCTCAATCACCCACCTGCCTCTCCATCCCATGCTTATACCCACCACTCTCACACCTATGTGGTTTTACTTCGTAATTGGTTCAGCTTCAAAACGTCCCTATAAAGCTTATATATTGAAATCCACTAAGCTTTGCGACGTTTAAGAGTCGGGCTTCAAATTGTTTGAGTGGATTAGTTTGACAGTGTAGTGACAGGTCTGTCTAAATATGTTGTTCTGTAAACTTGTTGTCTCACAATCCTTTGTTAGTCTTGATATTTTATTGAACCAAACAGATATGTATTTTATTTTTGCATGGTTACAGCACATATATAGCTTTTGAAAATTATGTGGGTTTTTTCTACCACAGATGTGGCCACACTTATGTGTACTCACCTAGTTGTACTCACCTAATTGTGTTTGCGGGGGTTGAGCTCTGGCTCTTTGGTTCCGCCTCTCAACCGTCAATCAACAGGTGTACAAATTCCTGAGCCTATTGGGCTCTATCATATCTATACTTGAAATTGTGTATGGAGTCAGCCTCCACCACATCACTTCCTAATGCATTCCATTTGTCAACCACTCTGACACTAAAAAAGTTCTTTGTAATATCTCTGTGGCTCATTTGCTGTGTGTGTGTGTGTGTGTGTGCGTCCGTCTCCAAGCTGTCCTAATATCCGGGTAATATCGCATGAAGCTGTATTTTCTTGATCGTAATCCCATGCACATGATTCATGCATGCTGCCATTAACCCCATGCACTCAAGCTTCCATTAACACCATGCGCCAAACAGACCATACATGTGTGTATGCGTTGAGATTCGAGCACTGCAAGCAACCGAAGCCTGTGTGTTCTTTAAACGCATCGTGAGAACATATCTCTCGCGGGAGACTCCTGCCTAGCACGTTGAAGCAACAGGATATTGCCTATTGCATTCTACAGCGCAGGAGTCATGGCCGCATAGGGGAAGGTGAGGTTATAATCCCTACAGTCACTGCTCCAATCACCTCACCGTGTGACTACGTCCAATCACGTGGCCACGTCCAATCGCGTGGCCATTCCCCCTTCTATCCCATCACCGTAATGGTGGCACGCTAATGGCATTCAGTAGCATCTTACCTGAATTTTCCCCATTTCCGGTTACACCTTTGCCCCTTACCTCTCCCCCATTTCCTATTTCCCATTAGCAATTGTTGAGAGCTAACATTGCAATTTCCCTAGCCCCCTATTTACTGTCATGGGTATATAAGAGGATTAAGATTAAATAATATTACCTGTCCTCCACCATTGGTTTCCAGCGGCGACTCGTTTAAACAAAGTTAATTCAATTTTATTTTGAATTTTATATGTGATTTTAATATTTTTTATTTTTTATTTTTTTCACAATTTCAAGTAAGGGAAAAGCTCGTTAAACGTCGTTTGTAAAGTTTGATTTGTAGTGTGTTTGTGTGTGTGTGTGTGTGTGTGTGTGTGTGTGTGTGTGTGTGTGTGTGTGTGTGTGTGTGTGTGTGTGTGTGTGTGTGTGTTTACTATTTGTATGTGCAGATTCGCGCTGTTATCTCTTGGACCCCGCCTTTCCAAGCAATTTAGTATTCCTCTATTATTTCTACTACATATATCAATCTTACACACTTTTACACACACACACACACATCCCCATTGAGCAGCCCGTAGCAGCTGTCTAACTGCCAGGTACCTATTTACTGCTAGGTGAACAGGGTTACCAGAGTGAAAGAATCTGTGGCAAATTTGTTTCCCCCCTGCCTCGGAGATCGAACCTGGACCCTTAGTGTGTGTGTATGTTGGTTTTCGGGGGAAAAGAGAGAGAGAGAGAGAGAGAGAGAGAGAGAGAGAGAGAGAGAGAGAGAGAGAGAGAGAGAGAGAGAGAGAGAGAGAGAGAGAGAGAGAGAGAGAGAAAGAGGAATTGGGAAGATACATAAATTCTGACTCCAATCCTGGACACAGCAAAAGGCCATTACATAGTTATATGTGTGGCATAGAGCAAGTTCTACCATGGGGCATAGAACAATACTACTGTGTGGTTTTATATATGTTCTCGTCCTCTTTCTCTCTCTCTCTCTCTCTTTCTCTCTCTCTCTCTCTCTCTCTCTCTCTCTCTCTCTCTCTCTCTCTCTCTCTCTCTCTCTCTCTCTCTCTCTCTCTCTCTCTCTCTCACACACACTAAAACTTGACCCTTATTGGAGCGTGGGGAGGGGGTATTTAAGAAGGGGGAAGGGGTGGGGGGTTATAGGGGGGCATACATGCAATCAACATAAGAATGATCGTAGAAAATGTATACCCGCACGCACAAGCACGCACGCAAGCAAGTGCACACACAAATGGAGTCAGCCTCCACCACCACACGCACAAGCGTGATGTGGTGGAGGCTGACTCCATACACAGTTTCAAGTATAGATATGATAGAGCCCAATAGGCTCAGGAATCTGTACACCAGTTGATTGACAGTTGAGAGGCGGGCCGAAAGAGCAGAGCTGAACCCCTGCAAGCACAACTAGGTGAATACACACACACACGCACTCGCACACACACACGCGCACACATGCACGCACACGCATATAAAATAGCGTATCACCACCATACTCTACACTAGCAAATGTCAGAACATCATTCAAGACTCTAAATAACAAGGTATTAAGATCGCTGTCCACCTACGTGGGACTACGTGAGATCGTGCGTGGCAACTAATATATCAACTCAAACTCATTCATATCTATGTCTAACCTACGCTCGAAACAATCCAACGCTCCTACGTCTATTATTAACCGGTAATTTGTCCCATAAATCAACAATCCTGTTTCCGAACCAGTATTTACCCCAGGTCTTTCCTGAATCTAAACTTTCCCAATTTATGTCCAATTGTTTCGGTTCCATTTTGTGGTGTCGAAGTATGTAACATTCTTTTAATCTCCTTTTTTTGTTTATACTCCCTTCATTCATTTATTTACTTCAAATGTGAGTATCTTAACTCTAGAACTTAACTTCATTAACTAATACGGGCTCACCATAGTCCGTGCTACTTGGAGCTGCTTGTTCCAGGTAGCAAATTTTTAACAACAATTTCATTAACTAATTGGGGCGCAATGAGGCTGAGAATAGCAGTGAATGACCCGTTAGTATCACTCCTTGTTGTGACGCCTAGTGGCCTTATAAATGGTAGTTATACAATGATTCCCTTGCTTAAGGGCCTTGTTAATGATGCGTCCTGGTTATCTCTGGCGTTCAGATCACCATTTCTTAAGCTTAGAACGCTATATGTGTAAACATTAAGCCACATCTGGCAATCTTTCGTCCATTTGAACGCTTTAAAGTAGCAATGTTAAGTCATTTGCACTCATTTATCGGCCGATTTTTTTGTATTATGACGAATTAGCTTAATGATGTAATTTCGCGCGGTCTAAATCATTGATATAAATGGCCAAAAAATGAGTCCACTACGGGGTCACCATAGCCCGTGCTGCTAGGAACTTATTAGCCCAAGTAGCTGAATGTAAAACAACAACAATAAATGGCCAAAGGTTTCTTGAGGTGCAGGCGAGGAGTCACAATAACGTGCCTAAAGTATGTTGACCAGACCACACACTAGAAGGTGAAGGGACGACGACGACGTTTCGGTCCGTCCTGGGCCATTCTCAAGTCGATTGTGGACTTGAAAATGGTCCAGGACGGACCGAAACGTCGTCGTCCCTTCACCTTCTAGTGTGTTGTCTGGTCAACAAGTTTCTTGAGGTACTTGACAAAGTTACCAAAATACGACAGGGTAAAAAGTATTGAATATTGTCAGTATCTTCATAGATTGTCACAAACTATCGGGTACTATTTCTCTTGAAGACTTGTAGCCACTACCCATCCTATCAAGGGAGGAAAGAAACTATTAGGAGAAAACACCAAGCCATTACGACTATATAGCACTGGGAAGGGGTCAGGATAAGGATTTGGGATGGGACGGGGGGAAAGGAATGGTGGCCCAACCACTTGGACGGTCGGGGATTGAACGTATAATGGTCCGACGTACCAATATACGGTATTATTGAACCCAAAACAAAGTTCACATTTCGTACTATTCATATTTTTTCTGGTGCCACAGACTAAAAGACTAAAAATCAATCTTAAACGTTCCTAAGTCTTGTATAACACGTGTGTGTTATATTAGGCTTAACATGAGGCCTTAAGACTTAATATTAGGCTTAAGATGAGCGTGCATGTGGCCTTTGATTGCTTGAGTAGAGTATATTTTCGATTTTTCTGTCATACCGTTTGGGCTAACTCAATAGTATATAACTTGAATTTTTCGAGGGCTCGAAAAAAAGTAGATATTCGTGTGCTTCTTATCTTGAGGTTATCTTGAGATGATTTCGGGGCTTTAGTGTCCCCGCGGCCCGGTCCTCGACCAGGCCTCCACCCCCAGGAAGCAGCCCGTGACAGCTGACTAACACCCAGGTACCTATTTTACTGCTAGGTAACAGGGGCATAGGGTGAAAGAAACTCTGCCCATTGTTTCTCGCCGGCGCCTGGGATAGAACCCAGGACCACAGGATCACAAGTCCCGCGTGCTGTCCGCTCGGCCGACCGGCTCCTGCTTGACTGAATAGTTGCTGCAAAAACTGCCAGTTGAGGAGGATGGACTGGGCACGAGATGCTGGGTCAAGCCTGGCCTCGGGCCGGGCTTGGGGAGTAGAAGAACTCCCAGAACCCCATCAACCAGGTATCAACCAACAGCCTGGTGGACCAAACTCTCACAAGTCAAGCCTGGCCTCGGCCCGGGCTTGGGGAGTAGAAGAACTCCCAGAACCCCATCAACCAGGTATCAACCAGGTATCAACCAGGTATCAATCGGGTATCAACCAGGTATCAACCAACAGCCTGGTAGACCAAACTCTCACAAGTCAAGCCTGGCCTCGGGCCGGGCTTGGGGAGTAGAAGAACTCCCAGAACCCCATCAACCAGGTATCAACCAGGTATCAACGAGGTATCAATCAGGTATCAACCAACAGCCTGGTAGACCAAACTCTCACAAGTCAAGCCTGGCCTCGGGCCGGGCTTGGGAAGTAGAAGAACTCCCAGAACCCCATCAACCAGGTATCAACCAACAGCCTTGTAGACCAAACTCTCACAAGTCAAGCCTGGGGAGTAGCAGAACTCCCAGAACCCCATCAAGCAGGAATGACTAACAGAACACCTATGTTAAACCTCGCTTCTTCACAGGCATTGTTAGGCCCGGCTCCGTATACCCTACCACCCGATGACCTGGTTGACCAGTTACCTGGTTTGGTATAACTGCCCCGCGAGCGTGAATTGCCTTGTTCGCGGCGTGGCTTGTGTGTGGGGGCTGGTCCCTCGCTAGTACATCTTTATGGAGGGGGAGAGAAGGTCTGGTGGCTTCCCCTCTCTCTCTCTTCCCTCCCCTCACGCTGGTGGGGTGGTTGTTCACCGCTCTCCCCTCTCTCTCTCTCTCTCTTCCCTCCCCTCACGCTGGTGGGGTGGTTGTTCACCGCTCTCCCCTCTCTCTCTCTCTCTCTCTTCCCTCCCCTCACGCTGGTGGGGTGGTTGTTCACCGCTCTCCCCTCTCTCTCTCTCTCTCTCTCTCTCTCTCTCTCTCTCTCTCTCTCTCTCTCTCTCTCTCTCTCTCTCTCTCTCTCTCTCTCTCTCTCTCTCTCTCTCTCTTCACCGTCTTCCTCTCTCTGTTCACCATTCTCCCCTCTCTGTTCACATTCCACCCCCCCCCATGTTATCCCTTTCTGTTATGTGTTCACTGTTAACGCCCTTCAAAGAACAGGTGTTGTAACACCAACCTATTGTAACACCACCCTAAAATGTACCACTATAATGGAACACTAACTATCCTGAGTAACACTTCCTCATCGGTTGCACTTGGTAACGCTGTTATGGGCTGACATATGATGGTTACACTGGGACTACAAAGTACACTGCCAACAAGGAGATGCTAACACAGGATGAAATACGCTGCCACCATCTGCCTTTGACCATTGAAACTATATCAAGCAACGAGGCAAGAAACATTGCTTGACTTGGAGAGTACTTTCTATGACTGTCATTAATTTTGAAAACGGTTGTCAGCCACTATATCCAAAAGGCTAAGAGGATTCAACAATTGACACAGACGGGAAATTTAACGAGTTTATTGAGACCAAAATTATGTCAATCACTACTTATACATGCTACACTAACACTGGCAAAAAGTTAAGAAATTTGGACATGGAACAAAAACTCAGAGATCACACACATTACCTTAAGCTATCTCTCTCCCGGGCTGAGATGTTCTTCACAGCCCCGCTTTCGATCCCGGTGTACCGCCCTCTGCTCTTCCTATGTTCCTACAGGCCCTCTATATACAACCCCCACAGGGGGGAGGGGGAGATCTGCTGTTGCTACCCACCAAAAGTGTACAAACACTCAAGAAATATTTCAATAAGCTTGTTTGACATTCACCATACACTCTTCAAGAGAGGAGTTATTAATTACGTGTGTGACTGACCTCTGACCTGGCCAAAAGGGGGAGATCCAGGGATGTTTACACATAAGAAACTGGAGTCTAATTTCCTTGCATGAAATATTACATACTTGAAACTCTGCTGACTAAGACTAACCCAGGAATTTTTAATCAATATACAAGATAAACCGGAGGTCATCTGGGCTGACCTCTTGGAGAAGGCTTCCCTGGGTGTGAACTCTAAGGGGGGGGGAGGTCCTGGGTGTTACAGTGTCTCTGACGGCTTCTGGAAGAGAGGTGTGTAGTGATGTAATTCTTACGAGGTAACACTGGCTGTAAGGTGAGGTCAGGGGTCATCACCATCACCATCTTCACCATCATCACCATCATCATCTTCACCATCTCCACTACCATCGTCAACACATCATCACCAGCTGTTTCTCAGTTTACTACCCCCCCCTAACCATCACTATATATATATTCTCACCCCACCATCATCATCATCCCCGTCACTCACCATCACCACCATCACCACCACCCGCCTCCACAACCATTAGTAATCACCACAACCACCACCCACATTGATAGCTTCTATCCCACATCGTTGTGATAGCTTTATCCTGCGCCCGTTATGGTGTTATCCTGCTCTGTTACCACAGCGTTATCCTGCGTTACGATTCTTTATATCCAGGGCTGTTACGATAGCTTTATCCCGCGCTGTTACGATATCCTTATGTATAGTCCGCTTCTTGTCATTCCTTTTGCTTTACCCTCCCTTCTCCCTTCCCTTCTCCTATTCCATCTGTACCCCCAACCCATCCCTACCCGTCCCCCTCCCTCTGAGCCATCGATTCCACGCTAGCGAGGGGAAACCTGTTAACAGGAATATGATGAGATGGATAATGAGGGGCAGGTATCCTGTGTCCTCATTGCTCGCTATAATGATTGTCGCACTCCTGGTTAACCGCCGTATTAACCTCAGCGATATCTACCCGCGAAGTGCCGGCGGGTGATATCGTCCCGTTCAGCGGGTGATATCGTCCCGTTCAGCGGGTGATATCGTCCCGTTCAGTGGGTGATATCGTTCCCTTCAGTGGGTGATATCGTCCCGTTCAGCGGGTGATATCGTTCCCTTCAGTGGGTGATATCGTCCCGTTCAGCGGGTGATATCGTCCCGTTCAGTGGGTGATATCGTTCCCTTCAGTGGGTGATATCGTCCCGTTCAGCGGGTGATATCGTCCCATTCAGTGGGTGATATCGTTCCCTTCAGTGGGTGATATCGTCCCGTTCAGTGGGTGATATCGTCCCCTTCAGCGGGTGATATCGTCCCCTTCAGTGGGTGATATCGTCCCCTTCAGCGGGTGATATCGTCCCCTTCAGCGGGTGATATCGTCCCCTTCAGTGGGTGATATCGTCCCCTTCAGTGGGTGATATCGTTCCCTTCAGTGGGTGATATCGTCCCTTTCAGTGGGTGATATCGTTCCCTTCAGCGGGTGATATCGTCCCCTTCAGTGGGTGATATCGTCCCCTTCTGCGGGTGATATCGTCCCCTTCAGCGGGTGATATCGTCCCCTTCAGTGGGTGATATCGTCCCCTTCTGCGGGTGATATCGTCCCCTTCAGTGGGTGATATCGTTCCCTTCAGTGGGTGATATCGTCCCCTTCAGCGGGTGATATCGTCCCCTTCAGTGGGTGATATCGTCCCCTTCTGCGGGTGATATCGTCCCCTTCAGTGGGTGATATCGTTCCCTTCAGTGGGTGATATCGTCCCCTTCAGTGGGTGATATCGTTCCCTTCAGTGGGTGATATCGTCCCCTTCAGTGGGTGATATCGTTCCCTTCAGCGGGTGATATCGTCCCCTTCAGTGGGTGATATCGTCCCCTTCTGCGGGTGATATCGTCCCCTTCAGCGGGTGATATCGTCCCCTTCAGTGGGTGATATCGTTCCCTTCAGTGGGTGATATCGTCCCGTTCAGCGGGTGATATCGTCCCCTTCAGCGGGTGATATCGTCCCCTTCTGCGGGTGATATCGTCCCCTTCAGCGGGTGATATCGTCCCCTTCAGTGGGTGATATCGTCCCCTTCTGCGGGTGATATCGTCCCCTTCAGCGGGTGATATCGTCCCCTTCAGTGGGTGATATTATCTACTTAACTATCGGCGACTTCGGGGGAGTTTTCCTTATGTTATATATATAGCATATATCCTATATATACTATCCTATAGTTATCCTATATATCCTATAGTTATATCCTATAGTTCCTTATGCTTCGGCTATTGACTTTGTGTACCTGTGGCAGTTTTCAGGTTAGCTATTCTGACGTACACGTTCGTTCAATAATAATCAGAAACACAGACAAAGACTCATTTTCACTTTCATCTGTGTCCTCTTGTCTTGTTTTCTCTCACTTTCAAGAGTCTATCCCTGTCCACCTAATATATATATATATTTTCCTCTCGGTATCATCTATGTTGTGATCATATTCCCTCTGTTCCTTCTATCTTCTAGGGGTTGTGATATTTATCGTTCCCTTAGCATATTCTCATTGCCTAACCCTCGTAGCTCTGACGCCAGAGCTTGCAAGACTTGCAAGATTTTGGCGTTGTGCTTCACGAGATGAGGACGCCATGCCGGTGCTGCATTTCCCAGTACTGGTCTGACATATGTTGCGTAGATAGCCTCGAAGGAGTCCTGATTTACGAGTACCTCCGGTGAGAGGGCTGGAACTGTGTCCACTCCCACATCTTTCTCTCCGATTCCCTTGCAATTATTAGGATTGAATTCCATCAACCATTTCTCTTCATCGGTTGATATTAATCTTCTCTACGGGTTATATTATCTCAGCGGTTGACATTATCTCCTCAGTAGGTAATGTCTCCTCAGTGTGGGCCGACTGGAGAGGCTGCTCTCTCTCTCTCTCTCTCTCATGGGGAGATTTCTGGCTTCCGGAACGTTAGAGAAAATGGGAGATATTTGTTGTACTAGATTTATTTGCTCCCATTTTCTTAATGTGTTCCCCCGTTTTCTTGATGTCTGCCCCGTTTTCTTGATGGGCTCCTCCGTTTTCTTGATGGGCTCCCCCGTTTTCTTGATGTGCTCCCCCGTTTTCTTAATAGGCTTTCCCGTTTTCTTAATGTGCTCCCCGTTTTCTTAATGTGTTCCCCGTTTTCTTAATGTGTTCCTCGTTTTCTTGATTTTCTCCCCCGTTTTCTTAATGTGCTCCCCCGTTTTCTTAATGTCCTCCCCATTTTCTTAATGTCCTCCCCATTTTCTTAATGTCCTCCCCATTTTCTTAATATGCTCCACGTTTTCTTACTATCACTATTCCCATTTTTTTTTCTTATTATAGTTGCAGTTTTCTTCCTTTCTCGTTTTTTTTCCCTTACTGGCGTTTTTATTGTATTCCTATTATCCCTTTCCTTCCTGTCCTGCGTCTTAAATATTAGTCTCTCTGTCTTGCCTTACGGAACAGCAGCAGCAACAGGAACAGTATCTCACGGAACAGTAGCAATTAGGGAACGCCAAAAGGAGGAAGAGAGAGAGAGAGAGAGAGACAGCTCATGGCAGTAAGGTCCTTCCACCACTGAGATTTTTACGGTGTCTTCACCCTTGTGTAACTAGCTCAATCATTAATCCGAATTATCCGCTTATCTGAACCTTTTCTCGTACGAGATACCCTCACGTATCCGGAGGAGGAGGGGAGGAGGGGAAGGAAGGAAGGAAGAAGGAGGAGGAAGGAAGGAAGGAGATCTTGTTACTATTCTATTTTCAATATGATTTTCTGCTCCCTGAATGTTTAAGAATATTTTATGTCTGGAAGATTTTCACTTTTCTTGATTGTAATAAGAAAAAAAGGTAAAAAAAAAAGGGGGGCATGATAAAAATTGGTTATAAAAAGGTTATAATATAATTTTTAAAAGGGAAAATTGAGGAAAAGTTATTATATATAGGAATGTGTATTGTTAAATGGGCTGTAAATTAGGGAAGAAAAGGTTAAATGGTTATTAAAAAAAGGTTCATAAAAAGGTTTATATATGATGAATAGGATCAGAGTTCTGATCGTTCGATTAGGGCCTCTTAAGTGTGTACTCATAACTAGTTTGATGGCGAGGTAAACTGGAGGAGAATACCACACCACATAGTAAACCTATGTATACCCCCACCTCACAGTAAACCCATGTGTACCTCTCACACCTCACAGTAAACCTATGTATACCCCAACACCACACAGTAAACCCATGTATACCCCACACATAGTAAACTCGTGTATACCCGCACGCCTCACAGTAAACCTATGTATACTCCCACACCTCACAGTAAACCTATGTATACTCCCACATCTCACAGTAAAGCCATGTATACACCACACCACATAGTAAACCCATGTATACCCGTACACCACATAGTAAACCTATGTATACCCCACACCACACAGTAAACCCACGTATACCCCCACACCACACAGTAAACCCATGTATACCCCCACATCTCACAGTAAACCCATGTATACCCCGCACCTCACAGTAAACCCATGTATACCCCGCACCTCACAGTAAACCCATGTATACCCCAACACCACACAGTAAACACATGTATACCCCCACACCTCACAGTAAACCCATATAAAACCCCAACACCCACACAGTAAACCCATGTATACCCCCACACCACACAGTAAACCCATGTATACCTCCCAGTATACTGCAAGTTTCTACGTCGAAGCGAAAAGAACAACCCCCCTCAATCACTGCAATCACTCACTCAATCACAATTCCGAGTGTTGCAAACTTCACGCAATAGCACCAGCAAGGTATACAAGTCATTGAAAAGTATATATATATATATATATATATATATATATATATATATATATATATATATATATATATATATATACTATATTGCACCCCCCACACCTTAAGCACACCCCCCCACCCCCCACCCCCACCCCCCACCGTTGCAAGAGCCCTGATAATAAGCAAGAAATACACGCTACGATTTTCTGCATATCAATCCCGCCATTAAAAAAAAAATAAAGACTTGAATGCGCAGAATGCAAACTTTCTTACACGATGAATAGATGACTCGATGAGTGGAGTGATGGGGTGGATAGATGAATGAGTGGTTAGATGAGCGTAAGGATTAACATACGACTGGTCACTCTAGCGATATAATGAAAACAAAAATTATGAATGGACGAGCAAAATCAAATAGCCACAAGAAAACAACAATCCGAGCGTCTGCAAGAATGCAAAAGACGCAATGAAAGAAGCACCAGACGCAGGGGAAGGGGGGTATCGAACGTAGTGAAAGCGACACTAGACGCAAGGGGGGGGGGGAATAGTAACTCAAGAACAACAGACTCAAGACTCAGGACTCATGCCCCCTCTCAACACCACAGACATGACTCAGGACTCACGTTGGCCCTTTCAACACCAACAAACCCCTCGAAAAGTTGGAAGCCAGGTAAACACAGGTTGAATTCACCGACAAAGGTGTAGTGAATGCAAGGAGAAAGAGAACCCCAGTGAGAGAGAGAGAGAGAGAGATAAAAGAGCGAGGAGAAATCAAGTGTGAAACAGAAGAAATAAGAGGAAACTAAGATAAAGATGTAGTGAAGAAGGGAGGAGAGCAAACAGGAGTGGACCAATATTGCACCAGCGGCAACAGGTGAGTGCAGTATATATATATTGTAGTTTGAGTGACACTCGATTCCGTGAGGGTGAGTGGTGAAGGTTGACGTTCATGATGGAGGCCGTGGTTCACGGTGGAGGCCGTGGTTCACGGTGGAGGGCCGTGGTTCACGGTGGAGGGCCGTGGTTCACGGTGAAGGGCCGTGGTTCACGGTGGAGGCCGTGGTTCACGGTGGAGGCCGTGGTTCACGGTGGAGGGCCGTGGTTCACGGTGGAGGGCCGTGGTTCACGGTGGAGGGCCGTGGTTCACGGTGGAGGGCCGTGGTTCACGGTGGAGGGCCGTGGTTCACGGTGGAGGCCGTGGTTCACGGTGGAGGGCCGTGGTTCACGGTGGAGGCCGTGGTTCACGGTGGAGGCCGTGGTTCACGGTGGAGGGCCGTGGTTCACGGTGGAGGGCCGTGGTTCACGGTGAAGGGCCGTGGTTCACGGTGGAGGCCGTGGTTCACGGTGGAGGGCCGTGGTTCACGGTGGAGGGCCGTGGTTCACGGTGAAGGGCCGTGGTTCACGGTGGAGGCCGTGGTTCACGGTGGAGGCCGTGGTTCACGGTGGAGGCCGTGGTTCACGGTGGAGGGCCGTGTTTCACGGTGGAGGGCCGTGGTTCACGGTGGAGGCCGTGGTTCACGGTGGAGGCCGTGGTTCACGGTGGAGGGCCGTGGTTCACGGTGGAGGCCGTGGTTCACGGTGGAGGCCGTGGTTCACGGTGGAGGGCCGTGGTTCACGGTGGAGGGCCGTGGTTCACGGTGGAGGGCCGTGGTTCACGGTGGAGGCCGTGGTTCACGGTGGAGGGCCGTGGTTCACGGTGGAGGCCGTGGTTCACGGTGGAGGCCGTGGTTCACGGTGAAGGGCCGTGGTTCACGGTGGAGGCCGTGGTTCACGGTGAAGGATCGTGGTTCACGGTGGAGGGCCGTGGTTCACGGTGGAGGGCCGTGTTTCACGGTGGAGGGCCGTGTTTCACGGTGGAGGGCCGTGGTTCACGGTGGAGGCCGTGGTTCACGGTGGAGGCCGTGGTTCACGGTGGAGGCCGTGGTTCACGGTGGAGGCCGTGGTTCACGGTGAAGGGCCGTGGTTCACGGTGGAGGCCGTGGTTCACGGTGAAGGATCGTGGTTCACGGTGGAGGGCCGTGGTTCACGGTGGAGGGCCGTGGTTCACGGTGGAGGGCCGTGGTTCACGGTGAAGGGCCGTGGTTCACGGTGGAGGGCCGTGGTTCACGGTGGAGGCCGTGGTTCACGGTGGAGGGCCGTGGTTCACGGTGGAGGGCCGTGGTTCACGGTGGAGGCCGTGGTTCACGGTAGAGGGCCGTGGTTCACGGTGAAGGGCCGTGGTTCACGGTGGAGGCCGTGGTTCACGGTGGAGGGCCGTGGTTCACGGTGAAGGGCCGTGGTTCACGGTGGAGGCCGTGGTTCACGGTGGAGGGCCGTGGTTCACGGTGGAGGCCGTGGTTCACGGTGGAGGGCCGTGGTTCACGGTGGAGGCCGTGGTTCACGGTGGAGGGTCGTGGTTCACGGTGGAGGGCCGTGGTTCACGGTGGAGGGTCGTGGTTCACGGTGGAGGGCCGTGGTTCACGGTGGAGGGCCGTGGTTCACGGTGGAGGGCCGTGGTTCACGGTGAAGGGCCGTCGTTCACAGTAATGATCAACAGCCTATAACCCACCACCTAGGAACCACTCCCCCTCCCCCCCCCACTCCCCCCTCGGAATTGAATTGAACTATCAGGGGAAAGCGCCAAGCCATTACGACTATGTAGCACTGGGAAGGGGTCAGGATAAGGATTGTGGAATGGGACGTGGGGGGGGGGGAAGAAATGGTGCCCAACCACTTGGACGGTCGGGGATTGAACGCCGACCTGCATGAAGCGAGGCCGTCGTTCTACCGTCCAGCCCAAGTAGTTGGGTCCTCCCCCTCGGAACATTTCTTTAGACACCAATTTTAAAATTTAATATCATTGCTTCTACGTGACTCTGTAAACACCTCTAGTATCAGGTTTACTATTTGTACGTGTAAACTATGCAAGAGGACGCGCACAACAGTTCTCTGCACCCCTGAGGAGTAGTATAACGGGAACGGTTGGGAAGTTATATATATATATATATATATATATATATATATATATATATATATATATATATATATATATATATATATATATATATATAACTGAAAACTCACCCCAGAAGTGACTCGAACCCATACTCCCAGGAGCAACGCAACTGGTATGTACAAGACGCCTTAATCCACTTGACCATCACGACCGGACATAATGAGGTGATAGCCGATTGCTCCTGGGAGTATGGGTTCGAGTCACTTCTGGGGTGTGAGTTTTCTGTTGCATATTGTCCTGGGGACCATTCAGGCTTGTTCGCATTTGTATTCCTCATGTGTGCCCCAAAGAATGAGGTGATTTGGTAAAATGCTATGCCCAAGATTACTATCCGAGTGCCGGCGGTGGGGTGGTTCAAATAGCCTCGGCTATCACCTCATTATGTCCGGTCGTGATGGTCAAGTGGATTAAGGCGTCTTGTACATACCAGTTGCGTTGCTCCTGGGAATATGGGTTCGAGTCACTTCTGGGGTGTGAGTTTTCAGTTGCATATTGTCCTGGGGACCATTCAGGCTTGTTCGCATTTGTGTTCCTCACGTGTGCCCCAAAGAATGAGGTGATTTGGTAAAATGCTATGCCCAAGATTACTATCCGAGTGCCGGCGGTGGGGTGGTTCAAATAGCCTCGGCTATCACCTCATTATGTCCGGTCGTGATGGTCAAGTGGATTAAGGCGTCTTGTACATACCAGTTGCGTTGCTCCTGGGAGTATGGGTTCGAGTCACTTCTGGGGTGTGAGTTTTCAGTTGCATATTGTCCTGGGGACCATTCAGGCTTGTTCGCATATATATATATATATATATATATATATATATATATATATATATATATATATATATATATATATATATATATAATCGCTAAGAACTCTTTCGACCAGACCAGGATTCGAACCCCTCCATCCAGGATGACCCCCTTGGTCATCCTGTCCCAAAGAGCCAGAGTTCAATCCCCGCAAGCACAACTAGGTGAGTACACACACACTCACACACACACTAAATGAGGAGGAGGCAAACCAAGCAACTTTGGAGGAATTTGACCTCACCAGTGATGAGGTCAAAAGGTGTCTGCTGGAGCTGGATGTGACAAAGGCTGTTGGGCCTGATAGAATCTCACCATGGATACTAAAGGAAGGTGCAGAAGCACTAAGTGTGCCGCTCTCTATTGTGTATAACAAGTCACTGGAAACAGGAGACTTACCAGAAAATTGGAAGACAGCTAACGTAGTCCCAATATACAAAAAGGGTGACAGGCAAGAGGCACTGAACTACAGGCCAGTTTCCCTAACTTGTATACCATGCAAGGTGATGGAGAAGATCGTGAGGAAAAGGCTCGTAGAGCATCTGGAGGGAAATAACTTTGCAACACACCACCAACATGGGTTCAGAGATGGTAAATCGTGCCTCACAGGTTTAATAGAATTCTATGACCAAGCAACACAAATTAGGCAAGAAAGAGAAGGGTGGGCCGGCTGCATTTTCTTGGACTGCCAGAAAGCCTTTGACTCAGTACCCCATAAAAGACTTTTAAAAAAGTTGGAGCAACAGGCAGGAGTAAAAGGGAAGGTGCTCCAGTGGATAAGGGAATACTTAAGCAACAGGAAACAGCGAGTAACGGTGAGGGGGGAGATATCAGAGTGGCAAGATGTCACCAGCGGAGTCCCACAGGGCTCAGTACTTGGACCCATCCTGTTTCTAATATATGTAAACGATCTTCCGGAGGGTATAGACGCGTTCCTCTCAATGTTTGCTGATGATGCAAAAATTATGAGAAGTATCAAGACGGATGAAGATAGACAGAGACTACAGGATGACCTGGATATACTGGAGGTATGGTCTAGAAAATGGCTGCTAAAGTTCAGCCCAGGAAAGTGTAAGGTAATGAAATTAGGCGAAGGGAGCAGGAGGCTGAACACAAGGTATCATCTGGGAGGTGAAATCCTGCAAGAGTCAAGTAGAGAGAAAGATCTGGGGGTTGATATCACACCGAACCTGTCCCCAGAGCCCCACATCAAAAGAATATCATCAGCGGCATATGCTAGACTGGCCAACATAAGAAATGCCTTTAGAAACTTGTGTAAAGAATCGTTCAGGACCCTGTATACCACTTATGTAAGATCAATCCTGGAGTATGCAGCTCCAGCCTGGAGTCCATACCTAATTAAACACAAGACAAAGATAGAGAAGATTCAGCGGTATGCCACCAGGCTCGTCCCGGAACTGAGAGGAATGAGCTACGAGAAAAGGCTAAAGGAGCTGAATCTCACATCCCTGGAAAACAGAAGAGTAAGGGGAGACATGATAACCACCTACAAAATTCTCAGGGGAATTGACAGGGTGGACAAAGACAAACTCTTCAGCACGGGTAGGACACGAACAAGGAGACACAGGTGGAAACTTAGTACCCAGATGAGCCACAAAGACATTAGAAAGAGCTTTTTCAGTGTCAGAGTAGTTAATAAATGGAATGCATTAGGCAGTGATGTGGTGGAGGCTGACTCCATACACAGTTTATAATGTAGATATGATAGAGCCCAGTAGGCTCAGGAATCTGTACACCAGTTGATTGACAGTTGAGAGTCGGGACCAAAGAGCCAGAGCTCAAACCCCCGCAAGCACAATTTGGTGAGTACAATTAGGTGAGTACAATTAGGTGAGTACACACACACACACACACACACACACACACACACACACACACACACACACACACACACACACACACACACACACACACACACACACACACAGTGTATATATTCATGTGTGTATTAGTATGCTTGTTATGTGTTAGGGTGTGGTGGCAGGTGGCAAGCTGGGAGTCTATTCTTACACCTTGGCCAGGGCCAGGTTGGACGGTGGCCGCGCCCAAGTGACTCACCCAGTGACGCACCCAGTGACGCACCCAGTGACGCAAACAGTGACGCACCCAGTGACGCAAACAGTGACGCACCCAGTGACGCAAGCAGTGCCTTACCCTCCACATGACCCCTTATCCACCCCTCTTCTAAGTAACTCATCAACAGGCTTAAAATACCAAGTCCCAACAACAACAACTCATCTAGAGGCTCAGCAAGATGGCGTGACAACCTGCCAGAAGCCTTCCCCCTTTCTGCTAAATGCTACACATCACAGCCTACAGAATCATTAGCATTTCTATCGGGAATGGGGGTTGGGGGAAATACAGTGAAGTATAATGGACATAGTGATAAGACTATAGGGGCTTATCCAAGAATTAGGAGAAGACACTTTACACTTTATCACTTTAAAAGTGTTTAGTGACACTTTAAAGGGAATTAAATGCCAGAACCACACGTGAACAGAACATCTACCTGGTAGAACTTCACCTGCTTGAGCAAGCCCCGTGAGCTCCAGCCTGTAGAAAGGTTACCTCCCTGGGAGGATGACCCATGTAGGATTATTATAAACGAGACGACTAAGGAAGAGTCCAACATGATACCACAAGAAATGAGGCATAAGTATCTTGAGGAAATCAACGAAGAAACAGGAAATTAATTAGACCAAATCTACACTGATGGGTCATCTAATCCTACCAATGAGCAGAGCTGGGGCAGCATACACTGTAATTAGGAATAATGTCCTTCAAAGCGGAAATGAAGAAAAGGCACATCTATAGAACTATGCCTCTTCAACGCAAGCAGAGCTAACTGCCACTGGTATAACGTTAAGATTCCTGTAAAGAAACACTAATGGTCCAGTGATCTGCACTGATTCAAAAGCAGCATTACAAACACCTAATACAAATCAGGCAGAAAACCTTGCGATAGTCGCTGCAATTAAGAGAGCTGTGAGGGTACTAACCAACCAGGGAAGAGTCGTCAAGTTCCTGTGGATCCCTTCCCATGTTGGAATATGTGGAAGTGAACGAGCTGATGTGCTGAAGGCGCTGAAGGAGACCATATTGAATACTTCATACCCAAGACTCTTCTACAAATTACAGGTATTACCAGTCGACATCACCGTGATAAGGTAACTGAGGAAAGAAGGATAGAAGAACAAATCAGTCAATTTGTACGCTGATGCACTACAGTTGCAGCTGGCAATCCCATGGGACTATACATGGGCCAGCCATAGGGGGGCCTGGGGCATACACCATTGGGACCTGGGGAAATGGGTATTATCACACATTACAGGGATAATACTGGTGTATGGTGTATAAAGCGTGTAAAATAGCTGATAACCAATTGGGAGTTATCTCGTATATGTGCCAATTTAAGGCCCTAATTGTTCAGCGTCCTGTATTTTTTTATTATTATTATTTTCTACCACAGAAGTGGCCACAGGTTTACAATGCTAACCAGCATATATACATTTTCTTCTGTCCTCTATGGATAGGGTGAGAGATGTGTTAAACATATAGTTCAAGGGTTTATTGATCAACCACAGAAGGTGATTGTCTTGTAATCTTGGGTTCTTATGTAAGGTGAAGAATGCGAAATAATGGGGAGTAATGGATAGTATACAAAAAAAATGTACCCCAATTTCTTTTTAATCTTTCTCATTCATCTTAAAACCCTAAAGGGGAAAAATAAACGGAGAGGGGAATATGATCGTAACATACAAGATACTGAGGAAGTGGATGAAAGGACAGCCTCTTTTCAAATGAAATACTCGTACCCTGTTCAGATGGTCAACAAGTGGAATGAACTCAAAGAAGAAGGTTTGGAACCCACCTCCATCACCATCACCACCACTACCACTACCACTACCACTACCACCACTACCACCACTAACACCACCATCACCACTATCCACCACCACCACTCCATCGCCCTAACCAGGAAATAAATATACCACAGACCCGTGGAAATATGTCTTCCTGCCCTAGGAAATATGTTATGCCCGTGGCAGAAATATATCGCCAGCTTCGGCAATATATTCCTCGTCCGGACGACTCGAACAGCTTATACCTTATATAAACATTATATGTTCATTGTAATACAATATTTTCTCATTGTAATACATTATTTGCTCATTGTAATATATGCTCATAGTGCTGCATTATAGGCTAATTGTAATGCATTATATGCTCATTGTAATATATTGTAGACGCATTAAAATACATTACCAGGCGGGGATTCGACCTGTTTACTGTATAAATTTATTGTTTATCATGAAGACATATATCGCTCTGAATATATATATATATATATATATATATATATATATATATATATATATATATATATATATATATATATATATATATATATATATATATATATATATATATCGGAAATATCTGACAGTTGGTAGAAACCAAAAGGGATTTTTCCCTCAAAGGGACATTTTTGTTCACCCTTGATTACTTTAAGTTTTAATAGAATTTAGTAAATTTCGAAAATACCATTTTTTTTCACTTTAGGAGTGCAGTATATCCCTCTGAGTTATACAGTAGGCCCGGCAAATGTATCGTATGCTCTGGTATTTTTTTTTTTTTTTAGAAATTTCTACTTTTGTGCAATGGAAGTTGCAATGTTTTTGTTTTGAAATTTACAATGAAATGAAATTTTTTGATTTTTTTTCTTTGATTTTTTTTGAATAAAAATTTATTGAAATGAAGTAAAACAGAAGTCAACCCCATGAGACGATACTGACCGTCATTTTCTCTCTCTAATATCTAAGCTTCACTATCTTATCTCTATTCATCGGATGTCGATGAATATGAGGTTGATTAAGATTAAGAGTTTATAAGATAAAGTTGTTATATAAGCTTAATATAATATAAACTTATATATAATATAAACTTAATAAGATTAAGTTGTTATATAGGCGTTGGGCGCGGGATTCCAACCCTCAGTAATTCGGAGCTGCGGTACAAACCAAAAAAAAGCATCGCTGTTTGCCAGTACATTTCTCTCTCTCTCACACTTTTCACCTTGTGTCAGCAGTGTGACCTGAAAATGGAGAAAAAAAATATTTAAAAAACTTTTTTTTAATGTTTTTTCAACAAAACTAATATGTTAAAAAAAACAGTTTGAATAAATTTAATTATTTTGATGTTAAAATTGCTCACAAGACTCTTCAAAAGCTGTATGGGTTTAGTCATTTATAACTCAGTAAAGTTAAGGAAACCTTCAAATTAAAAATTCCCAATTATTACTGGTAAGCAGTTTACCTGAAAAATACAAAGTATTGTATAAAAAATACAAATATACATAAAAATACAAATATACATAAAAATAGCTTTGAAAATGTTGTTTTATCTGGGAAATCGGTGGTTGTATGCGGGGGGGGGGGTCATAGTCCTAATGGCCCGGGTTCGATTCCCGGCGGAAACAAATGGGGCAGAGTTTCTTTCATTCTGATGCTCCTGTTCACCTGGCAGTAAATAGGTACCTAGGAGTTAGACAGCTGCTACAGGCTTCTTCCTGGTGATATGTGTGTGTGTACGCACGCGTGTTAGACAGAAATATATGTAGTAGACATAATAAAGGGAAAATAGATTGGTTAGAAAGGCGGGGTCCAACAGCTAATAGCTCAATTCTGCTGACTCAAATAATAAATACACACACACACACACACACACACACACACACACACACACACACACACACACACACACACACACACACACACACACACACACACACACAGGAATGAGCTACGAGGAAAGGCTAAGGGAGCTGAACCTCAAAATCCTGAAAAACAGAAGAGTAAGGGGAGACATGATAACCACCTACAAAATTCTCAGGGGAATTGACAGGGTTACCTTACCTTGAGGTGCTTCCGGGGCTTAGCGTCACCGCGGCCCGGTCGTCGACCAGGCCTCCTGACAAACACAAATTCTTTAGCATGGGTGGAACACGAACAAGGGGACACAGGTGGAAACTGAGTACCCACATGAGCCACAGAGACATTAGAAGGAACTTTTTCAGTGTCAGAGTAGTTAACAGGTGGAATGCATTAGGCAGTGATGTGGTGGAGGCTGACTCCATACACAGTTTCAAATGTAGATATAATAGAGCCCAATAGGCTCAGGAACCTGTATGAATATCTAATACCCGGACAGGAAGCATGCACTTATACTAAGCGAGGTCCACCCTAGACCAACTGTTGACCACCCCCCCCACGATGCACCCCACAACAGTTGCCTAAATCCTGGTTATACATTTTACTGCTCACCCGGGGATTGAACCCGGGTCCCTTGACTGTGAATCGTCAAGGTTGGTGTTCCGTTCATGGTGTTGAGCTTCAGGGCAGACTCACCAGCACCTCCCTCACCAGCACCTCCCTCACCAGTCCCCCTCCCTCACCAGCACCTCCCTCACCAGCACCTCCCTCACCACCAGCACCACCCTCACCAGCACCACCCTCACCAGCACCACCCTCACCAGCACCTCCCTCACCAGCCCCTCCCTCACCAGCACCTCCCTCACCAGCACCTCCCTCACCACCAGCACCACCCTCACCAGCACCACCCTCACCAGCACCACCCTCACCAGCACCACCCTCACCAGCACCACCCTCACCAGCACCACCCTCACCAGCACCTCCCTCACCAGCACCACCCTCACCAGCACCACCCTCACCAGCACCTCCCTCACCACCAGCACCTCCCTCACCAGCACCTCCCTCACCAGCACCTCCCTCACCAGCACCTCCCTCACCAGTCCCCCTCCCTCACCAGCACCTCCCTCACCAGCACCTCCCTCACCAGTCCCCCTCCCTCACCAGCACCTCCCTCACCAGTCCCCCTCCCTCACCAGCACCTCCCTCACCAGCACCTCCCTCACCAGCACCTCCCTCACTAGCACCTCCCTCACCAGTCCCCCTCCCTCACCAGCACCTCCCTCACCAGCACCTCCCTCACCAGCACCTCCCTCACCAGTCCCCCTCCCTCACCAGCACCTCCCTCACCAGCACCTCCCTCACCAGCACCTCCCTCACCAGTCCCCCTCCCTCACCAGCACCTCCCTCACCAGTCCCCCTCCCTCACCAGCACCTCCCTCACCAGCACCTCCCTCACCAGCACCTCCCTCACCAGCACCTCCCTCACCAGCACCTCCCTCACCAGCACCTCCCTCACCAGTCCCCCTCCCTCACCAGCACCTCCCTCACCAGCACCTCCCTCACCAGTCCCCCTCCCTCACCAGCACCTCCCTCACCAGTCCCCCTCCCTCACCAGCACCTCCCTCACCAGCACCTCCCTCACCAGCACCTCCCTCACCAGCACCTCCCTCACTAGCACCTCCCTCACCAGTCCCCCTCCCTCACCAGCACCTCCCTCACCAGCACCTCCCTCACCAGCACCTCCCTCACCAGCACCTCCCTCACCAGTCCCCCCTCCCTCACCAGCACCTCCCTCACCAGTCCCCCTCCCTCACCAGCACCTCCCTCACCAGTCCCCCTCCCTCACCAGCACCTCCCTCACCAGCACCTCCCTCACCAGCACCTCCCTCACCAGCACCTCCCTCACCAGCACCTCCCTCACCAGTCCCCCTCCCTCACCAGCACCACCCTCACCAGCACCTCCCTCACCAGCACCTCCCTCACCAGTCCCCCTCCCTCACCAGCCCCTCCCTCACCAGCACCTCCCTCACCAGCACCTTCCCTCACCAGTCCCCTCCCTCACCAGCACCTCCCTCACCAGCTCCCTCACCAGCCTCCCTCACCCAGCACCTCCCTCACCACCAGCACCTCCCTCACCAGCACCACCCTCACCAACACCTCCCTCACCAGCACCTCCCTCACCAGCACCTCCCTCACCAGCACCTCCCTCACCAGCACCTCCCTCACCAGCACCTCCCTCACCAGTCCCCCTCCCTCACCAGCACCTCCCTCACCAGCACCTCCCTCACCAACACCTCCCTCACCAGTCCCCCTCCCTCACCAGCACCTCCCTCACCAGCACCTCCCTCACCAGCACCTCCCTCACCAGCACCTCCCTCACCACACACCTCCCTCACCAGCACCTCCCTCACCAGCACCTCCCTCACCAGCACCTCCCTCACCAGCACCTCCCTCACCAGCACCTCCCTCACCAGCACCTCCCTCACCAGCACCTCCCTCACCAGCACCTCCATCACCAGCACCTCCCTCACCAGCCCCTCCCTCACCAGCACCTCCCTCACCAGCAAACCTCCTCACCACCAGCACCTCCCTCACCAGCACCTCCCTCACCAGCACCTCCCTCACCACCAGCACCTCCCTCACCAGCAACCTCCCTCACCAGCACCTCCCTCACCAACACCTCCCTCACCAGCACCTTCCCGCCAGCACTCCCTCACCAGCCCTTCCTCAACCAGCACCTCCCTCACCAGCACCTCCCTCAACCAAACACCTCCTCACCAGCAACCTCCCTCACCAGCACCTCCCTCACCAGCCACCTCCCTCACCAGCACCTCCCTCACCAGCAACCTATCCCCTCAACTCCACCAGCACTCCCCACCAGCACCTCCCTCACCAGCACCTCCCTCACCACCAAGCACCTCCCCTTCACCAGCACCTCCCTCACCAGCACCTCCCTAACAACCAACCTTCCCTGCACCAGCACCTCCTCACCCATCACCGTCCCTCACCAGCACCTCCCTCACCAGCA
>NC_091192.1:19824748-19830343 GCF_040958095.1 Procambarus clarkii | reverse complement strand
CACACACACACACACACACACACACACACACACACACACACACACACACACACACACACACACACACACACACACACACGCAAACACACACACACACACACACACACACACACACACACACACACACCTGGTAACACATCTGGAGAGAAGGGACTTCGTGACAAATCGCCAACATGGATTCAGGGAGGGTAAATCTTGCCTTACAGGCTTGATAGAATTCTACGATCAGGTGACACAGATTAAGCAAGAAAGAGAGGGCTGGGCGGACTGCATTTTCTTGGATTGTCGGAAAGCCTTTGACACAGTACCGCATAAGAGGCTGGTACATAAGCTGGAGAGACAGGCAGGTGTAGCTGGTAAGGTGCTCCGGTGGATAAGGGAGTATCTAAGCAATAGGAAGCAGAGAGTTACGGTGAGGGGTGAGACCTCCGATTGGCGTGAAGTCACCAGTGGAGTCCCACAGGGCTCTGTACTCGGTCCTATCTTGTTTCTGATATATGTAAATGATCTCCCGGAGGGTATCGATTCATTTCTCTCAATGTTTGCGGACGATGCTAAAATTATGAGAAGGATTAAAACAGAAGAGGACTGTTTGAGGCTTCAAGAAGACCTAGACAAGCTGAAGGAATGGTCGAACAAATGGTTGTTAGAGTTTAACCCAACCAAATGTAATGTAATGAAGATAGGTGTAGGGAGCAGGAGGCCAGATACAAGGTATCATCTGGGAGAGGAAATTCTTCAGGAGTCAGAGAAGGAAAAAGACTTGGGGGTTGATATCACGCCAGACCTGTCTCCTGCAGCACATATCAAGCGGATAACATCAGCGGCATATGCCAGGCTGGCCAACATACGAACGGCATTCAGAAACTTGTGTAAAGAATCATTCAGAACTTTGTATACCACATATGTCAGGCCAATCCTGGAGTATGCAGCCCCAGCATGGAGTCCATATCTAGTCAAGGATAAGACTAAACTGGAAAAGGTTCAAAGGTTTGCCACCAGACTAGTACCCGAGCTGAGAGGTATGAGCTACGAGGAGAGACTACGGGAATTAAACCTCACTTCGCTGGAAGACAGAAGAGTTAGGGGGGACATGATCACCACATTCAAGATTCTGAAGGGGATTGATAGGGTAGATAAAGACAGTCTATTTAACACAAGGGGCACACGTACTAGGGGACACAGGTGGAAACTGAGTGCCCAAATGAGCCACAGAGATATTAGAAAGAACTTTTTTAGTGTCAGAGTGGTTGACAAATGGAATGCATTAGGGGGTGATGTGGTGGAGGCTCACTCCATACACAGTTTCAAGTGTAGATATGACAGAGCCCGATAGGCTCAGGAATCTGTACACCTGTTGATTGACGGTTGAGAGGCGGGACCAAAGAGCCAGAGCTCAACCCCCGCAAACACAACTAGGTGAGTAACTAGGCGAGTACACAGTGTATATATTCATGTGTGTATTAGTATGCTTGTTATGTGTTAGGGTGTGGTGGCAGGTGGCTAGCTGGGAGTCTATTCTTACACCTTGGCCAGGGTGGACGGTGGCCGCGCCCAAGTGACTCACCCAGTGACGCACCCAGTGACGCAAACAGTGACGCACCCAGTGACGCAAACAGTGACGCACCCAGTGACGCAAACAGTGACGCACCCAGTGACGCAAACAGTGACGCACCCAGTGACGCAAGCAGTGCCTTACCCTCCACATGACCCCTTAACCACCCCTCTTCTAAGTAACTCATCAACAGGCTTAAAATACCAAGTCCCAACAACAACAACTCATCTAGAGGCTCAGCAAGATGGCGTGACAACCTGCCAGAAGCCTTCCCCCTTTCTGCTAAATGCTACACATCACAGCCTACAGAATCATTAGCATTTCTATCGGGAATGGGGGTTGGGGGAAATACAGTGAAGTATAATGGACATAGTGATAAGAATGTAAGGGTTTATCCCAGAATTAGGAGAAGACACTTTACACTTTATCACTTTAAAAGTGTTTAGTGACACTTTAAAGGGAATTAAATGCCAGATCCACACGTGAACAGAACAACATGTACCTGGAAGAGCTTCACCTGCTTGAGCAAGCCCCGTGAGCTCCAGCCTGTAGAGAGGTTACCTCCCTGGGATGATGACCCATGTAGGATTATTATAAACGAGACGACTAAGGAAGAGTCCAACATGATACCACAAGAAATGAGGCATAAGTATCTTGAGGATATCAACAAAGAAACCGGAAATTAATTAGACCAAATCTACACTGATGGGTCATCTAATCCTACCAATGAGCAGAGCTGGGGCAGCATACACTGTAATTAGGAATAATGTCCTTCAAAGCGGAAATGAAGAAAAGGCGCATATATGGAACTATGCTTCTTCAACGCAAGCAGAGCTAACTGCCATTGGTATCACGTTAAGATTCCTGTAAAGAAACACTAATGGTCCAGTGATCTGCACTGATTCAAAAGCAGCATTACAAACACCTAATACAAATCGGGCAGAAAACCTTGCGATAGTCGCTGATATTAAGAGAGCTGTGAGGGTACTAACCAACCAGGGAAGAGTCGTCAAGTTCCTGTGGATCTCTTCCCATGTTGGAATATGTGGAAGTGAACGAGCAGATGTGCTGAAGGCGCTGAAGGAGACCATATTGAATACTTCATACCCAAGACTCTTCTACAAATTACAGGTATTACCAGTCGACATCACCGTGATAAGGTAACTGAGGAAAGAAGGATAGAAGAACAAATCAGTCAATTTGTACGCTGATGCACTACAGTTGCAGCTGGCAATCCCATGGGACTATACATGGGCCAGCCATAGGGGGGCCTGGGGCATATACCATTGGGACCTGGGGAAATGGGTATTATCACACATTACAGGGATAATACTGGTGTATGGTGTATAAAGCGTGTAAAATAGCTGATAACCAATTGGGAGTTATCTCGTATATGTGCCAATTTAAGGCACTAATTGTTCAGCGTCCTGTATTTTTTTATTATTATTATTTTCTACCACAGAAGTGGCCACACATTTACAATGCTAACCAGCATATATACATTTTCTTCTGTCCTCTATGGATAGGGTGAGAGATGTGTTAAACATATAGTTCAAGGGTTTATTGATCAACCACAGAAGCTGATTGTCTTGTAATCTTGGGTTCTTATGTAAGGTGAAGAATGCGAAATAATGGGGAGTAATGGATAGTATACAAAAAAAATGTACCCCAATTTCTTTTTAATCTTTCTCATTCATCTTAAAACCCTAAAGGGGAAAAAATAAACGGAGAGGGGAATATGATCGTAACATACAAGATACTGAGGAAGTGGATAAAGTGGATGAAAGGACAGCCTCTTTTCAAATGAAATACTCGTACCCTGTTCAGATGGTCAACAAGTGGAATGTACTCAAAGAAGAAGGTTTGGAAGCCACCTCCATCACCATCACCACCACCACCACCACTACCACTACGACTACCACTACCACTATCCACCATCACCACTACCACTATCCACCATCACCACTACCACCACCACCACCACCACCACCACCACTACCACTACCACTATCCACCATCACCACTAACACCACCGTCACCACTATCCACCACCACCACTCCATCGCCCTAACCAGGAAATAAATATACCACAGACCCGTGGAAATATGTCGTCCTGCCCTAGGAAATATGTTATGCCCGTGGCAGAAATATATCGCCAGCTTCGGCAATATATTCCTCGTCCGGACGACTCGAACCGCTTATACCTTATATAAACATTATATGTTCATTGTAATACAATATTTTCTCATTGTAATACATTATTTGCTCATTGTAATATATGCTCATAGTGCTGCATTATAGGCTAATTGCAATGCATTATGTGATCATTGTAATGCATTGTAGACGCATTAAAATACATTATCAGGCGGGGATTCGACCTGTTTACTGTATAAATTTATTGCTCATCATGAAGATATCATGATGAAGATATATATATATCGCTCTGAATATATATATATATATATATATATATATATATATATATATATATATATATATATATATATATATATATATATATATATATCTCGGAAATATCTGACAGTTGGTAGAAACCAAACGGGATTTTTCCCTCAAAGGGACATTTTTGTTCACCCTTGATTACTTTAAGTTTTAATAGAATTTAGTAAATTTCGAAAATACCATTTTTTTCACTTTAGGAGTGCAGTATATCCCTCTGAGTTATACAGTAGGCCCGGTAAATGTATCGTATGCTCTGGTATTTTTTTTTTTTAGAAATTTCTACTTTTGTGCAATGGAAGTTGCAATGTTTTTGTTTTGAAATTTACAATGAAATGAAATTTTTTGATTTTTTTTCTTTGATTTTTTTTGAATAAAAATTTATTGAAATGAAGTAAAACAGAAGTCAACCCCATGAGACGATACTGACCGTCATTTTCTCTCTCTAATATCTAAGCTTCACTATCTTATCTCTATTCATCGGATGTCGATGAATATGAGGTTGATTAAGATTAAGAGTTGATAAGATTAAGTTGTTATATAAGCTTAATATAATATAAACTTATATATAATATAAACTTAATAAAATTAAGTTGTTATATAGGCGTTGGGCGCGGGATTCCAACCCTCAGTAATTCGGAGCTGCGGTACAAACCAAAAAAAGCATCGCTGTTTGCCAGTACATTTCTCTCTCTCTCACACTTTTCACCGTGTCAGCAGTGTGACCTGAAAATGGAGAAAAAAATATTTAAAAAACTTTTTTTTTAATGTTTTTTTTTCAACAAAACTAATATGTTAAAAAAAAAAAAGTTTAAGTAAATTTAATTATTTTGATGTTAAAATTGCTCACAAGACTCTTCAAAAACTGTATGGGTTTAGTCATTTATAACTCAGTAAAGTTAAGGAAACCTTCAAATTAAAAATTCCCAATTATTACTGGTAAGCAGTTTACCTGAAAAATACAAAGTATTGTATAAAAAATACAAATATACATAAAAATACAAATATACATAAAAATAGCTTTGAAAATGTTGTTTTATCTGGGAAATCGGTGGTTGTATGCGGGGGGGGGGGTCATAGTCCTAATGGCCCGGGATCGATTCCCGGCGGAAACAAATGGGGCAGAGTTTCTTTTATTCTGATGCCCCTGTTCACCTGGCAGTAAATAGGTACCTAGGAGTTAGACAGCTGCTACAGGCTTCTTCCTGGTGATATGTGTGTGTGTGCGCACGCGTGTTAGACAGAAATATATGTAGTAGACATAATAAAGGGAAAATAGATTGGTTAGAAAGGCGGGGTCCAACAGCTAATAGCTCAATTCTGCTGACTCAAATAATAAATACACACACACACACACACACACACACACACACACACACACACACACACACACACACACACACACACACACATACACACACACACACACACACACACACACACACACACACACACACACACACACACAGGAATGAGCTACGAGGAAAGGCTAAGGGAGCTGAACCTCAAAATCCTGAAAAACAGAAGAGTAAGGGGAGACATGATAACCACCTACAAAATTCTCAGGGGAATTGACAGGG
>NC_091192.1:19799748-19819748 GCF_040958095.1 Procambarus clarkii | reverse complement strand
AATCAATCAGACCACCAAATGGTGGATCTGTTCCGCCCCTTCTTGCCTCCCCCTCCCCAATCCCCTTTTCCCTACCCCTCCCCACTAACCCTCACCTCCTCTCCCCCCCCCCCCCCACACCAATTAGTTACATCTACAGAGCCCAGCTCAGCGAGGCTCTGTAAGCAGCTCTGAGAGCAGCACCAGCCCCTCTATGAGGACGGGTCAGCCCGTCTCGATTTGCACCACTCCGTAAAAAAATTACAACTGTTTTGCCTAACAGGAGACGCATGAGCCCCACCTATGACCTATCGAGGCTGGTGTTTATTCGTCAGAACGAAACGTCAACATTTGCGATGTTTTTAATTTCAGCAACGCAAACCCAAATTGCAAGGCATTAAGCATTGAGGAGAGGCCGGGAGACAACACCACTGGTGACCTTGACCGACACTAATGACCTTCACCATCACTGGTGACCTTCACCATCACAGGTGACCTTCACCATCACTGGTGACCTTCACCGTCACAGGTGACCTTGACCGACATTGACCTCGAACACTGGCATGAAAGTCATGAATTTAGTGGCAGCACTAACGCTATAATTGCAGATGAGGAGGATGCTGAGTACGCTACACTCTGCACCTCTGGAAACAGTTGTAGTCATACTTGTGGTGGTAGCAGCACCACCGAATTATAGATGTAGAGTGTGTGTGTGAGTGTAGGGGTGAAGTGTGAATCTCGAGTCCTGGTCGACGACCGGGCCGCGGGGTCGCTAAGCCCCGGAATCACCTCAAGGTAAGGTGGTAAAGGGGGGGGGGGGTGATCTAGCTCCTTATTCCTTGAGTAATGTTAAACATACATTCCGCACAGCGTGAGGTTTGGGCCGGGGGGGAGAGAGAGTGGGGAGAGCACCTTCTAGTATTCTATTTTGATCTGTATCGAGATAAATCGTAATTCGGATTTATTCTTTTTTTTTCCTCATTTGCAGATAATGGTATTAAGTGTATCTATACCCCCCCCCCCCTCTCTCTCTCTCTCTCTCTCTCTCTCTCTCTCTCTCTCTCTCTCTCTCTCTCTCTCTCTCTCTCTCTCTCTCTCTCTCTCTCTCTCTCTCTCTCTCTCTCTCTCTCTCTCCCTCTCTCTCTCTCTCTCTCTCTCTCTCTCTCTCTCTCTCTCTCTCTCTCTCTCTCTCTCTCTCTCTCTCTCTCTCTCTCTCTCTCTCTCTCCCTCTCCCTCTCTCTCCCTCTCCCTCTCTCTCTCTCTCTCTCTCTCTCTGGCACATTCACAGCAGTGTATGGATTTATACAGCTATACACGGGTGGATACAGCATACAGTAGGGGAGGAGGGAAGGTTGAGTGAGCAACAAAGGTCCAGGAGCCAGGGAGGGCCCCACAACACTGTCAGGTCCAGGGCCACCATGTGGCTTGTTGGAGGGTAGGGAGGGAAGTGAGGGAGGAGGGAGGGAGACAGTGAGGGAGGGAGAGGGACAGTGAGGGAGGGAGTGGGACAGTGAGGGAGGGAGAGGAACAGTGAGGGAGGGAGAGGAACAGTGAGGGAGGGAGAGGGACAGTGATAATCGAGAGAAGACATAGAAAGGATGGATGGGAGAGGACGAAGAAGTTAAAAAGAAAGTTAAGACAGTGAAAGATTACAAGAGAAAAATTATGAAAACGAACAGGAATTGGAAAAGAATATTAAGACTGAGAGAAGTGAAGCAGAGTATGAAACGAGACTCGCACAAAGACGATAATAAATAGGGGAATGAAAGGGGGGGAAATGGAAAGAGACATATACAAGAAGATAAAGTGAAGAGGGGAAATTTCGGAAGAGGCACAGAGGGGGAGCTATAATAAATATTAGAAGAAATAAAGGCAAAACAATAGAGAAACCGAAATATAGAGCAGAACAACAGTCTTTGAATTGCATTTTGATTATTCAGTGTTCCATGTCAGACCTCGTGCTGAGCCAAGCAAACAAGGCATCTACAAGACGCTGACATCACTAAGTCTTCAAAATAAGCTGACGTCGACTCACTGTTCATGGGTCGTGGTGTTTTGTTCAGAGACATTTGTTCCAATCTTACCGAACTCTAGTATTAATTTGATAAGAAAATGAGAAAGATTACGTATGGGAAAATGCGAGAGAATAAGTTAATGAGAATACGGAAAAAAAGATGGAGGGAGAGATAAGAAGAGAGAGAGAGAGACACACACATTTTCTCATTTATTTCAGCTCCCCTTCGCGCAGACAACAGTGATCCTAGAGGGATTCGAATCCACATCAGCTGCGAGCGAAGGGAAACAACAATGAAAACCATTTTTCACTTGTCAGGAAAAGTTCATCGTTAGAAAGGTCGTTTCTCCTCCTCCTGCACGTGGAATTCACAAGAGATTTAATATAACCTTTCATCAGATACCATCCGGAGAAGACATAACCCCCCCCCCCTCGCAACATTGCACAACATTGCAATAGAAGGTTAGAACGTTTCTGAGCCTGCAATGACAACATTGACTATCTAAATGAACAAATCCACAAGGGCCGTGACGAGGATTCGAATCCTCGTCACGGCCCTTGTGGATTTGTTCATTTGATGCATCACGCTATTGTGATCTCTGTGTGTAATGACTATCTACCTACGGGTCACACGTTCCACCATGCTGTTGTGAGCACATCCTGCACACACACAGGAACGATTCCCAGCGATAGAGAAAATAGGTCCTGCCCCCCCCCAACAAAAGGGGGGGGCTGTTACAATGCATTATTTTAAATAGATGTTGCATGATGCAGACTCGAACCCAGGCGGGTGTGGTTCACTAATTCCTCTGAGCTTCAGTAGTATATAGTCAAGGATAGTTGATAATTCCAGCATAGCAGCGGTATAGTTGCTTCTGGAATCTGTCCTTATTAAGGCTACTCATAGCTGAGTGGATAGAGCTTCGACCTCACACAAGTGGGGTCCACGGTTCGAGTCTCCTACAGCCCAAGTGAATGGAATGTTTATTTCCACGGAAGTGTGGATGACAATTTATTAATAATAATATTATTATTATTATTATATATATTCAACAGTCAGTCAAATGAGGTCAAACGCAGTTACTACGTTAAATAGGTTTGTGTGGGACTCAAACCTGCTACCTGGCAGACATTGGGCTACCTGGCAGACATTGGGCTACCTGGCAGACATTGGGCTACCTGGCAGACATTGGGCTACCAGGCAGACATTGGGCTACCTGGCAGACATTGGGCTACCTGGCAGACATTGGGCTACCTGGCAGACATTGGGCTACCTGGCAGACATTGGGCTACCTGGCAGACATTGGGCTACCTGGCAGACATTGGGCTACCTGGCAGACATTGGGCAACCAGGCAGACATTGGGCTACCTGGCAGACATTAGGCTACCTGGCAGACATTGGGCTACCTGGCAGACATTGGGCTACCTGGCAGACATTGGGCTACCTGGCAGACATTGGGCTACCTGGCAGACATTGGGCTACCTGGCAGACATTGGGCTACCTGGCAGACATTGGGCAACCAGGCAGACATTGGGCTACCTGGCAGACATTAGGCTACCTGGCAGACATTGGGCTACCAGGCAGACATTGGGCTACCTGGCAGACATTGGGCTACCTGGCAGACATTGGGCTACCTGGCAGACATTGGGCTACCTGGCAGACATTGGGCTACCTGGCAGACACTAGGCTACCTGGCAGACATTGGGCTACCTGACAGACATTGGGCTACCTGGCAGACATTGGGCTACCTGGCAGACATTGGGCTACCTGGCAGACATTAGGCTACCTGGCAGACATTGGGCTACCTGGCAGACATTAGGCTACCTGGCAGACATTGGGCTACCTGGCAGACATTGGGCTACCTGGCAGACATTGGGCTACCTGGCAGACATTGGGCCACCTGGCAGACATTGGGCTACCTGGCAGACATTGGGCTACCTGGCAGACATTGGGCCACCTGGCAGACATTGGGCTACCTGGCAGACATTGGGCTACCTGGCAGACATTGGGCTACCTGGCAGACATTGGGCCACCTGGCAGACATTGGGCTACCTGGCAGACATTGGGCTACCTGGCAGACATTGGGCCACCTGGCAGACATTGGGCTGCCTGGCAGACATTGGGCTACCTGGCAGACATTGGGCCACCTGGCAGACATTGGGCTACCTGGCAGACATTGGGCTACCTGGCAGACATTGGGCTACCTGGCAGACATTGGGCTACCTGGCAGATATTGGGCTACCTGGCAGACATTGGGCTACCTGGCAGACATTGGGCTACCTGGCAGACATTGGGCTACCTGGCAGACATTGGGCTACCTGGAAGACATTGGGCTACCTGGCAGACATTAGGCTACCTGGCAGACATTGGTCTACCTGGCAGACATTGGGCTACCTGGCAGACATTGGGTTACCTGTTCCCAGGGAGCCGGTGGCTGAGCGGACAGATCACTGGACGCGTGATCCTGTGATTGGGACGCTTGGGTTCGATCCCGGGCGCCGGCGAGAAACAATGGGCAGAGTTTCTTTCACCCCTGATGCCCCTGTTACCTAGCAGTTAATAGGTACCTGGGTGTTAGTCAGCTGTCACGGGCTGCTTCCTGAGGATGGAGGCCTGGTCGAGGACCGGGCCGCGGGGACACTAAGCACCGAAATCATCTCAAGATAACCCAAGATAACCTGGCAGACATTGGGCTAACTCTTAATGCACCTCCAATTTCATGCCATAGACCACAACGTCCAAATCCGGGTGATTGGCAAAAAGATTGACAAAATTCCTGGTGATTGGTTAAATTACGAGCACCGCAATAATAACGCTTCTTCGGACTTAACAAGTCCAAGGGGTTCAGTCTTAAGGTGAGTTGGCATTGACCGCTTGTGGTTAGGCAAAATCACTTCACATTTGACGCTTGTCTAACAGGCGTCTAACAAACGGGATGACAGTTGACTGATTGCCATTGGCCGGGGGTGATGACGCAGCAGCCCCACCCCCCCTGCCAGGGCATTTGCATACCTGTTGCATATGATTACTCAGTGTGTAGTGTAATAATACTCTCTCTCTCTCTCTCTCTCTCTCTCTCTCTCTCTCTCTCTCTCTCTCTCTCTCTCTCTCTCTCTCTCTCTCTCTCTCTCTCTCTCTCTCTCTCTCTCTCTCTCTCTCTCTCTTTTTATTTCACAACCTATTTAACTTTAACCTTCATTCTTAGTTTCCCCATTTCATTTCCTCTTTTCTTTTTTACCATTTTCTTCAGTTTTCTCTCCCAATCTGGTTCAGCTCTCAGCGCCTTCCTTCTCACTCCTCCTTCCCTCCCTATGTATGCAATCTGCTTCTTTCCCTCTTGTACCCATCTTGATCCACCTAATCCCATCTCCCTCTTCAACCTCCTCAAATACTCTAGCCCCCTCTCTCTTTCCTCATCCTAAATCCCCTCCCCCCCCCCAATCTCAAACATAAAATTACAGGCCAATCTTCTTTCTCGAGGTGACTGGCAAAATATTCGAACAAATAATTATTTAGGGACTTGTGAAGAACACGAAAGAGAAACGAAAGTATGACGCCAGACAGCCTGAGGTTTAGAGCCCACAGCGGGACCCATACAGCTGTAGCCCTGATCTATGAGCATATAGACAATACAATGTCAGGGCAAAAGAACAGTGCAATACAGTGCTCGGAGATGTATTGAACGTGTTCGACAAAGTCTGGCACACACACAGGCCTAAAATGGAAGATATCGGAGCTTGGGCTTTTGTGTAGAATTACTGACACATTATGTAGCGTAATGGACAACAGAACTGCCAGGCTCAGCATCGGCAGCTACTTGGGTGACGTAAAGACTGGAGTACCACAAGGAAGCTGCTTCTCTCCCACTCTGTTCTACATATATACATCTGACCTGCTCCAACCCCAACGTGGAGAATACATCACATACGCTGATGAGTCGCCCCACTCCCACAGCTGGTGGCCCAAGATGAGACGCCCAACTCCCACAGCTGGTGGCCCAAGATGAGACGCCCCACTCCCACAGCTGGTGACCCAAGATGAGACGCCCCACTCCCACAACTGGTGGCCCAAGATGAGACGCCCCACTCCCACAGCTGGTGACCCAAGATGAGACGCCCCACTCCCACACCTGGTGGCCCAAGATGAGACGCCCCACTCCCACAGCTGGTGGCCCAAGATGAGACGCCCCACTCCCACAGCTGGTGGCCCAAGATGAGACGCCCCACTCCCACAGCTGGTGACCCAAGATGAGACGCCCCACTCCCACAGCTGGTGGTCCAAGATGAGACGCCCCACTCCCACAGCTGGTGACCCAAGATGAGACGCCCCACTCCCACACCTGGTGGCCCAAGATGAGACGCCCCACTCCCACAGCTGGTGGCCCAAGATGAGACGCCCCACTCCCACAGCTGGTGGCCCAAGATGAGACGCCCCACTCCCACAGCTGGTGGTCCAAGATGAGACGCCCCACTCCCACAGCTGGTGACCCAAGATGAGACGCCCCACTCCCACAGTTGGTGGCCCAAGATGAGACGCCCCACTCCCACAGCTGGTGGCTCAAAAGCCTGGAACTACTCGATGTAAACCAAGCCCCACAATACATAAATCCCAGATGAAATACCAGCACGCCCCCTTCATAAATAATAAAAAATAAATACCAGTCAAATAAAGACCTTCAAACAACATCAAAACATGTCTACAAGCATCTGAGTGTGTATAAGTGAATGCTACACCGTATTCATCTATAGACATCCATATATGCTGAATTGGATGAGAAGAACCTTACATTTGCAGTTCCCTGATAAGAGAGAGAGCATGCTTAAGCTTAGTTCACATGTGCTTCAAGACTCTCACCTCTCCCCCTGTCCCTCCACCTCTCCCAAAAAAAAAACCAGGGGTCCCTCTCCTTTTTTCTCACCTAAAACCCCGTCCTGGTAAATCCTTTCTCTCCAAACTCCTTCAGTTTCTTGAATTTTTCTTCTGCTCTATTCTCCCTTCCGTCTTCCCACACTTCTCTTAACAATCCCTAACTCCCATTTCCCTTTCCTCGAACCTTGTGGGTGGAGAATAGACATGCTCCCACCCACTCCCTGTCCCTGGATAGGGAGTGAGCATGTCTCCCCCCCCTAACCCCACTCCCTGACCGTGCGTGGGCATACCCCCCACATCAACTCCCTTACCCTGAGTGTGGGACCGGCAT
Source organism: Procambarus clarkii (assembly GCF_040958095.1). Taxonomy (NCBI): domain Eukaryota; kingdom Metazoa; phylum Arthropoda; class Malacostraca; order Decapoda; family Cambaridae; genus Procambarus; species Procambarus clarkii. The sequence goes on along the minus strand of NC_091192.1, from coordinate 19,812,554 downwards.
GCCCAAGTACCCCATCTCTCACGGTACAGTCAGATTTAGACTGTAATAAATCCGGTCTGTCCACGCTGATGTATTCTCATGCATAATATGAATCCCAAATACATCTTCATCGGTGAGGGAGAGGATAGACAGTGAAGGAGGGGGGGGTGTTGGTGGTGGGAGGGAGGAGGAGAGAGAGAGAGAGAGAGAGAGAGAGAGAGAGAGAGAGAGAGAGAGAGAGAGAGAGAGAGAGAGAGAGAGAGAGAGAGAGAGAGAGAGAGGGAGAGAGAGCGCACATACTAGCTACTAAGAGGGACATAACCAGACAAAAGAGGAGAAGGATGAAAGGGGGGATCCTAATGGATGGGTAAAGTGACTCACCAAACATGGAAGTGAGGCAGATGTGGGGGAGAGTGAAGGAGGCAAGTGGGGATAACTGGGGATAACAGTGTGTAAAGAGTGCCTGCAGGAAAGACAGGCGTGGAGGGGGGGGAGGGGGTTCAGGGAAGAGTGTGTGTGTGTGTGTGTGTGCAGAGTATTCACTCATGTTCACTCGCATGCATGTGCATACAAATGTATTCTCTCTCGCTATGTATTTTTCTTATGCTCCTTCTATCTGCTTCCTTCCCCCCCCCCCCCCTCTCTCTCTCTCTCTCTCTCTCTCTCTCTCTCTCTCTCTCTCTCTCTCTCTCTCTCTCTCTCTCTTTCCTGTCCTCTAGTTCGCCCACCAATCCTCCTCAAATCTCTCAGTCCGTCTCTCCCTTTCCTCCATCTCTCCTTCACTCCATTCTTCCTCCCATTGTTCTATCGTTCCCTCAGTCTACCTCAGAAAAAATCCTCCTCTTCTCTGTCCATCACTCTCCCTTTCTTCTTTTCCTCACCTACCCTCCAACTCTGTCTGATCCCATCCCACTGTACAGCTTCTTGGCACACAGCTCCCAAAAGCCAATTTCGCTGCTAACTGGGTGAGGTACCAGATTTAACACTCCTCTCTCTCTCTCTCTCTCTCTCTCTCTCTCTCTCTCTCACTCTCTCTCTCTCTCTCCCTCCATCCCCTAATCTTCAAAACTGTCCTTGGCCTGCTCCATTATTTTCATTTAGTATTTTTTTACAGTGGTAGAATTTTTTTCCCAGTTTATTTTCTGCCCCAGACGTGGCCACACATTTACAATGCCAACCAGCATATATATATTTTCTTCTGTCCCTCCATGGACAAGGTGAGAGATCAGTTAAATATTGTATGAGGTAGTGAGTTAGTGAGTACTCAACCACAGGTGATTAACAAGTTACAAGCTCAAGTTACAGTTGAATCACATATATGTGACATAATTCTTGCAGTACATAGTATATTGCAGGGATATATTATATTATATCAAGTGTTCCAATGTGTAGGTAATCTTTACAAGAGTGGAGAGTAGCTCATCCCCACGGGATCAAAAGTCGGACAGAATATGAGACATTGTGCAATGTGATGTTCTTGGGAATGCATGTTTTCTCTTTCACGAAGTTGACACATGGTGTATTCTACACTTGAGGTTGGGAAAGCTCCCCGATACGTCTGTATCACAGGTGTGTGTCCTGGTCACTAACATCTTAGTTAGCTCTGCTAATTTCATATATGTGTCCATATATGTGTGTGTCCATATATGTGTGACCATAATGCTCATTGCTACAGCTGTCAGGTCATTGTGTAGTTGTCAGGGCACTAAGATGATGTCAGGGGCTAGTAGACAGTGTATGTCAGGGGCTAGTAGATAGTGTATGTCAGGGGCTAGTAGACAGTGTATGTCAGGGGCTAGTAGACAGTGTATGTCAGGGGCTAGTAGACAGTGTATGTCAGGGGCTAGTAGACAGTGTATGTCAGGGCTAGTAGATAGTGTAGGTGAGGCTAATAGATAAATAGATGCTGGAACCTTAACTGCCTACCAGATCTACGATTTATAAGGGAATAAATCCAACCGACGGAAATCAAGTCAGACCGGAGGAAGTCAAGCAACAATTGAAGAAACTGGATGTGGTGGAAGCCACAGGTCCTGACAAGATCTCACCAGGGAGTCTGAAAGAAGCCGCTTGGCTTCTTTCTTCAGTATTGCTTGGACCCTTTATTGCCAACTGCTCACTAGAAATGGAGGAAAGACCTGAAATTTGGAAAAAGAGTGTGTGTGTACTCACCTAATTGTGCTTCCTGGGGTTGAGCTCTGGCTCTTTGGTCCCGCCTCTCAACCGTCAATCAACTGGTGTACAGGTTCCTGAGTCTATTGGGCTCTATTATATCTACACTTGAAACTGTGTATGGAGTCAGCCTCCACCACATCACTTCCTAGTCATTCCATTTGTCAACCATTTGTGTGTGTGTGTTTACTAGTTGTTTACTAGTTGTGTTTTGCGGGGGTTGAGCTTTGCTCTTTCGGCCCGCCTCTCAACTGTCAATCAACTGTTTTACTAACTACTTTTTTTTTCTCCACACCACACACACACACACACACCCCACACACACACACACCCCCCAGGAAGCAGCCCGTGACAGCTGACTAACACCCAGGTACCTATTTACTGCTAGGTAACAGGGGCACTTAGGGTGAAAGAAACTTTGCCCATTTGTTTCTGCCTCGTGCGGGAATCGAACCCGCGCCACAGAATTACGAGTCCTGCGCGCTATCCACCAGGCTACGAGGCCCCCAGTGTGTGTGTGTGTGTGTGTGTGTGTGTGTGTGTGTGTGTGTGTGTGTGTGTGTGTGTGTGTGTGTGTGTGTGTGTGTGTGTGTGTGTGTGTGCGTGCGTACGTGTGCGTGTATCATACCAGAATACAGACCAGTATCATTAATTAACAAGTATTTAGTGCAAGATATTAGAGAGACTAATTAAAAAGATAGGCTTTCAAGCACTAACATGGATTCAACATAGGGAAAATGCTTCTTTTAACCATTAAAGTGCTACGAAAAACTGTCGCTAATCAAACAGGAGAAACGGAGGCTGAGCAGACTGCATTTTCCTGGACTGCCAGAAAGCTTTAGACACTGTTTATTACAAGCGATACTCCTCCGTAAACAAAGGAGGCGTGCTAATGCGTCCAGAAGACTACTGTGTTGGGTAAATGTGTGTCACTGAGAAAGCCAGAGTCACAGTGAGAGGGGCAGATAGCAGATTAGGTAATGAGTGGAGTACCTCAAGGGTCAGTACCTAACATGGTGTCAGGGAAGGTTTCTTAAAGTTGGACTACGGCATGATTGCTGGAGAGTGAGCGTTGAAGGTGGAGTGCTCCAGGGCTCTGGCCCGGAACCTCTCTTGTTCACCACACATATACATAAACAATTTAGACACAGGATTGAACAGTAACATTTTTAACTTGTAAGGCGAAGATCAGTGCAGCAGTATAGGATGATGGGATAACGAATTCTTCCATCAGAAACGTAGAAAGACCTGGGAATGGACATAACACCAAATCTGATGCCAGAAGCCCTCATTAGCAGAATAATAACAGTTGCATATGACATACTGGCCAACATCTATGCCTTATATACAGCGAAGGTCAGACCCACTCTTGAATATGCATCCCCCAGAATGGAACGCTCACCTGAAAAAGAACAAGAAAAAACGAGAAAGGGTTCGAAGTTAGTCAGCAAGACTCGTTCTGAAGGGATTAAGCTATGAGGAAAGGCTGAGAGAACTGGTCTTTATCACGCTGGAGGAGAGATAGGGGGGATATGATAACAACATATGAGATTCTAGGGAATTGACGAGGTAGACAGGTTAGCATTATTCAGAGCGAGGAAGAGAAGGACTGAGGAGACATAGAACTAGAGACACAAAGGAGTCACAGTGACTCAGAATAAGCACATCTAGGTGAGTACACATACACACACACACACACACACACACACACACACACACACAGCATCTAAGTACCTAACACAGAGTACTTAAGCAACAGGAAACAGCGAGTAACTGTGAGGGGGGAGACATCAGAGTGGAGAGATGTCACCAACGGAGTCCCACAGGGCTCTGTACTTGGACCCATCCTGTTTCTAATATATGTCAACGACCTTCCAGAGGGTATAGACTCATTCCTCTCAATGTTTGCTGATGATGCAAAAATTATGAGAAGAATCAAAACAGATGAGGATAGACAGAGACTACAGGACGACCTGGACAAACTGGTGGAGTGGTCTAGGAAATGGCTACTAAAGTTCAACTCAGGAAAGTGCAGAGTAATGAAATTAGGCGAAGGGAACAGAAGGCTGAACACAAGATACCATCTGGGAGGTGAAATCCTGCAAGAGTCAAATAGAGAGAAAGATCTGGGGGTTGATATCACACCGAACCTGTCCCCAGAGGCCCACATCAAAAGGATATCATCAGCGGCATATGCTAGACTGGCCAACATAAGAACAGCCTTTAGAAACCTGTATAAAGAATCGTTCAGGACCTTGTATGCTACTTATGTATGACCAATCCTGGAGTATGCAGCTCCAGTCTGGAGTCCATACCTAGTTAAACACAAGACAAAGTTAGAGAAGATTCAGAGGTATGCCACCAGACTGGTCCCGGAACTGTGGGGAATGAGCTTCGAGGAAAGGCTAAGGGAGCTGAACCTCACATCCCTGGAAAACAGAAGAGTAAGGGGAGACATGATAACCACCTACAAAATTCTCAGGGGAATTGACAGGGTGGACAAAGACAAACTCTTCAGCACGGGTGGGACACGAACAAGGGGACACAGGTGGAAACTGAGTACCCAAATGAGCTACAGAGACATTAGAAAGAACTTTTTCAGTGTCAGAGTATTTAATAAATGGAATGCACTAGGAAGTGATGTGGTGGAGGCTGACTCCATACACAGTTTCAAGTGTAGATATGATAGAGCCCAGTAGGCTCAGGAACCTGTACACCAGTTGATTGACAGTTGAGAGGCGGGACCAAAGAGCCAAAGCTCAACCCCCGCAAACACAACTAGGTGAGCACACACACACACACACACACACACACACACACACACACACACACACACACACACACCCCGCAAAGCACAATTAGGTGAGTACACACACACACACACACATACACCCACCCACCCACACACACCCACCCATACACACACACACCCACCCACACACACACACACACACACCCACCCACACACACACACACACACACACACACACACACACCCACACACACACACACACCCACCCACCCACACACACACACACACACACACCCACCCACACATACACCCACACACACACACCCACCCACACACACACACACACACACACACACACACACACACACACAGCCACGTGCCCACCTGCCCCCTATGCCAGCCTGCCACAAGGGCTAGAATAGCCCTCCTCCACCCATCACTAATAACCATTCAACACTTACTGTCGCCGTCATCATGCTGATCCCTTACCAACTGACGTTCTCCCAGCCCATGACTCTTCACGTTTTTACTCCGACATAAAACCCACCCTTATGGCCGTTACCCATAAGGGCGAGATTACGGTACGTGTTGGTGGCGAACAATGGGGTGAGAGGTGGACAATTTTTTGTGTTGTATTTTGGGCCTTATTGAGTACTGTCCATAAGGAGGAGATTGGCTTGCGAGAGGAGGACGCGAGGCGCCCTTTTGGCCACCTTCTGACACGTCTTACACAGAAGTCATCAGAAACTGAAGGAAAAGAAGGGGGGGGGGGATGGAGGGGGAGGGGAAGGTTGGGGGGTAGGGGAAGGTGACGGTTGGGGGGTAGGGGAAGGTGACGGTTGGGGGGTAGGGGAAGGTGACGGTTGGGGGGGTAGGGGAAGGTGACGGTTGGGGGGTAGGGGAAGGTGACGGTTGGGGGGGATAGGGGAAGGTGACGGTTGGGGGTAGGGTAGGGGAAGGTGACGGTTGGGGGTAGGGTAGGGGAAGGGGACGGTTGGGGGTAGGGTAGGGGAAGGTGACGGTTGGGGGTAGGGTAGGGGAAGGTGACGGTTGGGGGTAGGGTAGGGGAAGGGGACGGTTGGGGGTAGGGTAGGGGAAGGGGACGGTTGGGGGTAGGGTAGGGGAAGGTGACGGTTGGGGGGGATAGGGGAAGGTGACGGTTGGGTGTAGGGGAAGGTGACGGTTGGTGGGGTAGGGGAAGGTGACGGTTGGGGGTAGGGTAGGGGAAGGGGACGGTTGGGGGTAGGGTAGGGGAAGGGGACGGTTGGGGGTAGGGTAGGGGAAGGGGACGGTTGGGGGGGGATAGGGGAAGGTGACGGTTGGGGGGGGGGGGGATAGGGGAAGGTGACGGTTGGGGGTAGGGTAGGGGAAGGGGACGGTTGGGGGGTAGGGGAAGGTGACGGTTGGGGGGGTAGGGGAAGGTGACGGTTGGGGGGGGATAGGGGAAGGTGACGGTTGGGGGGGTAGGGGAAGGTGACGATTGGGGGGGGATAGGGGAAGGTGACGGTTGGGGGTAGGGTAGGGGAAGGGGACGGTTGGGGGGGGATAGGGGAAGGTGACGGTTGAGGGTAGGGTAGGGAAAGGGGACGGTTGGGGGTAGGGTAGGGGAAGGGGACGGTTGGGGGGTAGGGGAAGGGGACGGTTGGGGGTAGGGGAAGGTGACGGTTGGGGGGTAGGGGAAGGTGACGGTTGGGGGGGTAGGGGAAGGTGACGGTTGGGGGGGTAGGGGAAAGATACGATAAGCTGACTTAAACAGATTAAAAAAGTTATTTATGGCAATTTTTTAATATAATACTAGTAGGGACACACACACACACACACACACACACACACACACACACACACACACACACACACACACAGTAAATGGAATGCATTAGGAAGTGATGTGGTGGAGGCTGACTCCATACACAGTTTCAAATGTAGATATGATAGAGCCCAATAGGCTCAGGAATCTGTACACCAGTTGATTGACGGTTGAGAGGCGGGACCAAAGAGCCAGAGCTCAACCCCCGCAAGCACAATTAGGTGAAATTAGGTGAGTACACACACACACACACACACGCAAGGAAGGGAGCGGGCAATAGCACTCTTCTCCACCGCCCATGTCCCATAGAGGCGTAAATCCCACGCTAACAGATGGGGCTGTCATCACCCCTGGACGATAGCAGCGCCAGCAAGCAAGCAAGCAAGCCCAGGAATGCCTCCCCTGACATCACCGGTATTCACCTTATTGCAGAGATGACATCAGTTGTTTACCGGGGAATGTGGGAACGTCAGTGACGTTATTAACGTCAGTATGAACGTTGACGTCAATGACTCTCGACGTCGATGACCGTTTGATGTCTTTGAGCGTTGACGTCCATTTGACGTAGACACCGATAGACGCTTCTTTAACCAAAACCGGGCCCCAGGGTTTGGCCAGGTGCGTTCCTTTAACCTATAAACAAACCAAAGCGTGGACGTCACCCCTGAATTAAAAGATGTTATCTCGACCATTAAACCAACACAAGTGTAATTTGCGTGTCCTCTCAGGGATGGTAGTTGTGGTTGTGTTGGGGTGATGGTTGTGGTGGTGGTGGTGGTGGTGGTTGAGATCGTGGTTGTGAAGATGATGATTTTAAGGTGGAAGAGATGGAAGGGGAAGATAGTGAAATCGTGAAGAGATAGTGAGGTGAATGGACAGCTGGTGGGGGGTAAAGATAGGAATGGGGGGGTGGAGATTGTGAGTAAGGGGGGGGGGGTGTCTTAGGGCGAGGGGCATTCTTCCCCCCCCCTCCTCCCCACCCCCACCACTCCCAGCTGATAAAGATATATTATGATATGATAAATATTATATGATAAATATATGATAAATAAATATATGATAATAATTATGATATGATAAAGATATATTATATATTAAAATAATAAGTAAAATATAAGAAGAAATCAAATATTCAAGTCTACGAAGTTTCCATTGTTTACATGAATGTTTCCACACACACACACACACACACACACACACACACACACACACACACACACACACACACGCACACACACACACACACACACACACACACACACACACACACACACACACACACACACACAGTAGAGCCCAGTAGGCTCAGGAATCTGTACACCAGTTGATTGACAGTTGAGAGGCGGGACCAAAGAGCCAAAGCTCAACCCCCGCAAGCACTATTAGGTGAGTACAATTAGGTGAGAACACACACACACACACACACACACACACACACAGATCATGTGTGTTTTTGCAATTAGATGTCACCTTTAGGCGAGGTAACTATTCACCCAGAAGCTTACACACGGAATAATTCAAGTTGTCCAGGGTAACTAAGCTACTCAGAGTAACCAAGGGGGGGGGGGGGGGAGGTGATTAGGGGGATTACTTAGGGGGAGGGGGGGATTTAGAAGAGGGGGAAAAGGGGGGGGATGTAACATAGCCATTATTCGAGGCTCCTACACTGGCATACGACACAACTTTCCTCCAATGAAAACTTCCAATCACCGCTTGTGGACAGTTTTGATTGGCAACTGTGGAAAAGTTATCGCCTCAGGGGAAGGGGGGGAGGGGGGCAGCAAGTGGTATACCCCTTTCAGAAAAGGGGGTGAGAGGGGGGGGTGTGGGTGTTCCATGGGAAGGGGGTGACAAGTATAGTACCCTTCAGGGAAGGGGGCATTAAATGGGCATTTAAAGCCCCCTTCATTTGAGAAGGAGGGGGGCATCATTGTACAGTTGGCTTCATTCGCGACTTACAATCGGGTGGATCCGGTTTCGATTCCAGGACAGACATGTTTGGACACGTTTCCTAATGCCTCTGTTCACCCCTAGCAGTAAATACGTACCAAGGGATTACAGTCAGCTGTTGTGGGGCTACCTCCTGGGAGAGGGTCAGTTGATATAAGTCTAACGTATACATAAAGTATACATACATGTATATATAGGTGTATATAACACCTCTGACAACTAGACAAAAATAAGACTCCCTAAGTCTAAGAATACTAAGAATAAAATAAGACTAAGAATAAAGGGCCTCGTAGCCTGGTGGATAGCGCGCAGGACTCGTAATTCTGTGGCGCGGGTTCGATTCCCGCACGAGGCAGAAACAAATGGGCAAAGTTTCTTTCACCCTGAATGCCCCTGTTACCTAGCAGTAAATAGGTACCTGGGAGTTAAGTCAGCTGTCACGGGCTTGCTTCCTGGGGGTGGAGGCCTGGTCTAGGACCGGGCCGCGGGGACACTAAAGCCCCGAAATCATCTCAAGATAACTCAAGATAACTCCCCAAGAACCAGCTTTATCCACTAGAGCTTTATCCATACATAATGTTTTAACTAATATTAAGGAGAAAATACACAAGAGAATGGGTGAGCATTAATTCCTTTAAATTCCCAGCCTGGGGATATTTACGACCAGCATTTACCTGACTGTCCATAAATTTACACTGAAGAGAGTGTGTGTGTGTTGAGGTATGAGGAATGAGGCGGCGTCGGGGCCAGTCCAACTCCTGAAGGGTATGAGGAGGGGCATGAGAGAGGGGGAAGAGTGAGGGGGAAGGGGGAGGTACTGGGGAATAAAGGTATTTGTGGTTCAGAAAATAGTTTTGGGGGTTTTTAGGAGTAAATTAATAGTCTTTTAAGCTTTCTCCATCCATCTTCTAGCTTCTTGACAGGTTTGGGTAGTTTCTTCCTAGGTTTTTCTAGTTTCTTCCCAGGTTTTTCTAGTTTCTTCCCAGATTTTTCTATTTTTTTCCCATATTTTCCTAGTTTCTTCCTAGGTTTCTCTAGTTTCTTTCCAGGCTTTTCTAGTTTCTTCCCAGATTTTTCTAGTTTCTTCCCAGATTTTTCTGTTTTTTTCCAGATTTTCCTAGTTTCTTCCTAGGTTTTTTTAGTTTCTTCCCAGGTATTTCTAATTTTTTCCCACAAATTTCCAATTTCTTCCCAGATTATTATAGTTTCTTCCCAAAGTTTCTTCACAGATTTTCCTAGTTACTTCTCAAATGTTCCTAGTTACTTCCCAGATTTTACTAGGTTCTTCCCAGATTTTCCTAAGTTTCTTCCCAGATCTTCTTAGTTTCCTTCCCAGATTTTACTAGGTTCTTCCCAAATTTTCCTAGTTGCTTCCCACATTCTCCTAGTTTCTTTTCAACCTTCTTCTATCTTCCCAGCTTCTAGCACTTCCTAGCAACTGGCTGTGGCCCCCTAGCTCCTAGTTCTCTCTTAAACCCTTTCCCAAATCCTTAACAGCTTCTTCTAGAGTCTATTATCCTAACCCCCCCCCTTACGGGATCACCATAGCCAGTGCTACTTGGAACTTTTTGTTACAGGTAGCGAATCTACAACTTGACCCCTCACCATTCCTTAGCCCCATTTCCCCTCTTCCCATCACCAGCTCCTCCCAGACCCATTCCCTAGCCCCATGCTTGTTTCACCTAGTCAAGGCCCTTAGACCATCCTCATTCTACAATTTCAAGATATGGCATCACTGTACTGGAGTTCCCAGCTCTTCCTAGCGTACCCAGCACTCGCTAGGACACCCAGCTGCTAGCATCACCCTGCCTCTCTTAGCACTTACAGCTTGCCCTAGGACATCCAACTTCTAGCACCACCCAGCTTATCCTAGCACCACCCAGCTTACCTTAGCACAACCCAGCTTATCCTAACACCACCCCAGCTTATCCTAACACCACCCAGCTTATCCTAACACCACCCCAGCTTATCCTAACACCACCCAGCTTATCCTAACACCACCCAGCTTACCTTAGCACAACCCAGCTTATCCTAACACCACCCAGCTTATCCTAACATCACCCAGATTATCCTAACACCACCCAGCTTATCCTAACACCACCCAGCTTATCCTAACACCACCCAGCTTATCCTAGCACCACCCAGCTTATCCTAACACCACCCCAGCTTATCCAAACACCACCCCAGCTTATCCTAACACCACCCCAGCTTATCCTAACACCACCCCAGCTTATCCTAACACCACCCAGCTTATCCTAACACCACCCCAGCTTATCCTAACACCACCCAGCTTATCCTAACACCACCCCAGCTTATCCTAACACCACCCAGCTTATCCTAACACCACCCCAGCTTATCCTAACACCACCCAGCTTATCCTAACACCACCCAGCTTATCCTAACACCAATCCAGCTTATCCTAACACCACCCAGCTTATCCTAACACCACCCCAGCTTATCCTAACACCACCCCAGCTTATCCTAACACCACCCACCTTATCCTAACACCACCCCAGCTTATCCTAACACCACTCCAGCTTATCCTAACACCACCCAGCTTATCCTAACACCACCCAGCTTGTCCTAACACCACCCCAGCGTATCCTAACACCACCCAGCTTATCCTAACACCACCCCAGCTTATCCTAACACCACCCAGCTTATCCTAACACCACCCCAGCTTATCCTAACACCACCCAGCTTATCCTAACACCACCCCAGCTTATCCTAACACCACCCAGCTTATCCTAACACCACCCCAGCTTATCCTAACACCACCCAGTTTATCCTAACCACCCCAGCTTATCCTAACACCACCCAGCTTATCCTAACACCACCCCAGCTTATCCTAACACCACCCAGCTTATCCTAACACCACCCAGCTTATCCTAACACCACCCAGCTTATCCTAACACCACCCAGCTTATCCTAACACCACCCCAGCTTATCGTAACACCAGCACAGCTTATCCTAACACCACCCCAGCTTATCCTAACACCACCCAGCTTATCCTAACACCACCCCAGCTTATCCTAACACCACCCCAGCTTATCGTAACACCAGCACAGCTTATCCTAACACCACCCCAGCTTATCCTAACACCACCCAGCTTATCCTAACACCAGCACAGCTTATCCTAACACCACCCCAGCTTATCCTAACACCACCCAGCTTATCCTAACACCACCCCAGCTTATCCTAACACCACCCCAGCTTATCCTAACACCACCCAGCTTATCCTAACACCACCCCAGCTTATCCTAACACCACCCAGCTTATCCTAACACCACCCAGCTTTACCTAGCTCTTATTAGCACCTCTCAAATGCTTCCACAAACTCAAGTTTTATTTCTTGGGCTTTATTGCCAGCACGCGCGGAATACTGGTCCTTACGCCGGGGTGTCAGAGGGGCGGTTTTCGCATGAGCGCTATTCCTGAAGGATGAGGTGGGAGGGGGGAGGGGTCGTGGGGGAGGGGGAGGGGGGAGGGGTCGTGGGGGAGGGGGAGGGGAGGGGGTAATGGGGGGGGGGGAGGAGGGGTGTAGTGGGATCAGGAAAGGGGATGGAATTGTGGTGGTGAAGAATTGGGAGGTGGGAGAGGTTTGATAAAGGAAGGAGTAGGAAGGGAAAGAACGATGGTGGTGGAAGGAACATGAAGGAGGAGATGGAAGAGAGGAGGAGGAGGGAGAAGAGTAGAAGGAAGAGGAGAAATACGTCGTGGGAGAAGAGGATTGGAGGGATTTGCTTTACCATTTGTGTCAGCAGAATCGAGCTATTAGCTCTTGGACTCCGCCTTTCCAACCAATCTTATTATTCGTCTATTATGTCTACTACACATATTTCCCTCTAACACACGCACGCACGCATACACATCACCCCAGGAAGCAGCCCGTGACAGCTGACTAACTCCTAGGTACCTATTTACTGCTAGGTGAACAGGAGCATCAGGTGGGAAAGAAACTCTGCCTTGGCCGGGAATCGAACCCGGGCCCTTAGGACTACGACCCCAGAGCGCTGCTCAGTCAGCCGTAAGGCCGTGTGCGCGCGTGTGTGTGTGTGTGTGTCTCTCTCTCTGCCTGTGCGCCCGCGCACGCGTGTGTGTAAGACCAGATCAGCCGGGTGGGAATTGAGTGGTTACTCCAGTCGT
>NC_091192.1:19779022-19799248 GCF_040958095.1 Procambarus clarkii | reverse complement strand
CTCTCTCTCTCTCTCTCTCTCTCTCTCTCTCTCTCTCTCTCTCTCTCTCTCTCTCTCTCTCTCTCTCTCTCTCTCTCTCTCTCTCTCTCTCTCTCTCTCTCCCTTAACCATCTTAGCATTTTTTGTTCTCTACAATCACGACATTTTTGTCCCCTACGTGTCGACAATTTTTGTCACCTACGTGTCGACAATTTTCCCATCTCCGACAAGCGTCTCAGGTAAGCACATCCTACCGAATAGAATATATTTTTCCCCCCTTGACTTCATACTTTATTTTTTCCTTTTACTTTCCCCCCATTATTACTTTCTCCCATTATATTTTCCCATTATATTTTCTTCCGCCTGTGTGCCTCTCAAAAGATGGAGAAGGCATGTTTCTCAGAGGTTCTTGTGTGTGTGTGTGAGGGTCTAGCCCTCAGGCCTGCCTGTGAGGCACTCATTGTGTCCCCTCGGATGAGGAGAAAAGGATGAGGGATTGGGAAAGTGAGAGAGGGGAGGACAAGCAAGAAAGGGGAAAAGTGGGTGTGGGGAAAATGAGAGAGGGGTTACTGGGAAAGGTGAAGCACATGTTCGAGAATGAATGTTAAAGGTGCGAAAAGGGGAATGAAAGAGGACGTGAGGATGGGGTATGTTAGAGAGGGTTATTGAGAGAGAGAGAGAGGGGAAGTGTGAGGGCGTGTGAAAGTTCAAATGAGAGGGGACATGACAGAGGGTGACGTGGAGTGAACGAGCGAATGGGGGGAAATAGCGGACGGCCTCCAAGAATAAAATTGCGTTTCGTGTTGAAAGGAGAGGTGGTGAAATGTTGAGAGAGAGAGAGAGAGAGAGAGAGAGAGAGAGAGAGAGAGAGAGAGAGAGAGAGAGAGAGAGAGAGAGAGAGATAATTAAGTCCCAAAGATTAACGAAACCAGGGTGAACAAGAACACGAATCGTATACCGAAAATGACGTACTTTCGGATTCGTGAGCAGTGATTAGCGTCGGCCAAATGTGATCCTTTTGAAAATGAGTTTGAATGATAGTGAAGAGAGTAGAGAGAGAGAGAGGCGGATTATAAGCGCTCAACCAGGCGAAAGTGAGGGGGAAGGTGCAGGTAGGTGTATGTGTGTGTGTGTGTGTGTGTGTGTGTGTGTGTGTGTGTGTGTGTGTGTGTGTGTGTGCCAAGCGAGGATAGTGCAGGTATATTGCACCTTGACTTAATTAAGACAGGTGAGGGGGGGGGAGGAAGGAGACGAGATACGCTAAGCTGTACTCGAGCAGGATAACTATCACGCTTGAAGAACAGGCATCACCAAGTATTTACGCAACCATTTACGAAACCTCTACATCTTCCAACAATCATGGAGGCATTGTTTACACTTATTAAGCATTTTACGAGCCTGGACACTGCATAATTCAAGACTATTATTGTTATAAACGGCCTTGTAGTGCTTCGGAGCTCATTAACTGTTATAATAAGTGTAAACAAAGCCGCCATGAATTAGGAAAGATGAACAGGTTTCGCAGGTGATACACTGGCTGACAAGAAGGGGACACATAACCGCGGAGAAAATGACACATAACCCATTAGAGGGGATTTAGGGGGGGGGGAGCACTTCCAATGCAGTTTTCATGCTTTTTTTTCAACCTCCCCAACCCCTTCTCCTCCTCCCCAACCCCATCTTCTTTTTGTATATTGTCCAGTTTTGTAGATAAAAACTGCACATTTTTCTGCAAGAAGTACCGGATCAACCGGGCTGTGGTGGATATGTGGGCCGCTGCAAGCATCAGCCTGTTGGACCAAGCTCTTGCAAGTCAAGCCTACCTGGCCCCGGGCCGAGCTTGGGGAATAGAAGAACTCCCAGAACCTTATCCTGGTACAATCCAGATATATGTTGTTGTTCAACATTTTGGTCAACACATATGTTGTTCGGTACATGTTGCTAAACACATTTATTGTTGTTCGACACACGTGTAGCTGTTCAACATATATATCATTGTTCAACACATATGTTCAGCATAGTTCACAGAACAGTATCTAATCCATACAATATTATCCAGGTTTATGAATACAGTATAAAAGACTCGATTTGTTTTTTTTACAAGGAGATACAACTGACTCTTTATCATGGATTAAATAATGAGGCACTGAAATGGGGGTGAGAACCCTGTGCTCATCAGACGCATGCACACTACCGACTGAACCATGATATGCTCACATCTGAACCAAAAGTGCTGTACTAAAGCGGTTGTCTGGAGAGTCCATTGCTGCAGGGAGTTCGATACCATTACACTACCAAAACATTGATATATTGCACGAATATAAGAATTAAAGTAAACTGCGCAAGGCATATTGGTCATATGCACCGGTTTTTTTCTCTTGGTGAATAATGAGAAATATTTTCAGTGCAAATTTAATTTATTCCATTTTTTAATATTCGCGTCGAGAATACAGTTTTATTTGAGTTTCGTTTTGTTGTAAATAGATAACTGGGAGGGAACCGGTGATTCCCGGGTCTTTGTCTCTCTCTCTCTCTCTCTCTCTCTCTCTCTCTCTCTCTCTCTCTCTCTCTCTCTCTCTCTCTCTCTCTCTCTCTCTCTCTCTCTCTCTCTCTCTCTTTCTCTCTCTCTCTCTCTCTCTCTCTCTCTCTCCCAGTGAGCCATACATGATCGAATAACTCTGAACTAACATTGACTCATCTCCACCGACTCTTAAGTTAACGTTATCATCGTCGATAACAGCTTTAAATCTATTGATAACATTCTGTGAGGACCCCAACCCACATTGCAGGCTCAAAGAACTGGTTGACGCAATAGGAGCCAATCCTACTCAAGGAGGAGCATGGGGTTACGAACCCCCACCCACCCTACGACACTCACCGTTCCGTCACAATTCGCCATGGAAAGTTGCGTGAGGGTAAGCTTGGCCTTCAGCTTCGGATAGACAGACAGATGTTCACTTTTATTAGATATAAATATCCATGAAAATTTTGCACCTTACGGTAGGTGATCCCGTCTTCAGTGTATGTTCATTCCATCCAGCGGTCGACCCCAAAGACGCATTCATAAATTTTAAACATTCTGTTCATTCAAAAGGGGAATTTTTTTCTCGAATATTAATTTATAATATTTTATATTAGCATATTGTGCATATTTAAGGCACTGGTTAGGTTAGTTTAGGTGTTAAAAGGTTCTGTTGGCGATTATTTGTATTTGTAGTTCATGGGTGAAGCATTTACAGCGTTGTGGGGTTGAACAGAAGTCGTGAACAAAGTGCTCTTAGAGAAGTGTTCAAATGCTTAGAATGAACAAAGTGTTCAAATGCCATCAATTGTGAGTTATGTGTAAATCATTATTTCATTCATGAAGAGGGGGGGGGGGGGTTTGGCGGGTGCATGGAATTACTTTTAGTCTTTGTTAATGAAAACGGGCTGAATAGGGTGTGAAAATGATACAAAAAAAAATATTGCAACCTATTGCAAATCTCAATTAACAGAATTTGCATATATTTTGCATGTCAGGGGAAAAAAAAAACATTCGATTTCACAGCAACTTATTGCACATAAAGATTTTTTTTGTTAACTCCATTGAACCCAGAGTGCGAAACACTTGGATCTTTAATTTAGTGTTGCACTCCCTTAGCGAGGTGTTGCCACTGGCATTTAGTAGGCAAATTAGACACAATTAAAGTTTTTCATCCCCCCATAAGTGGCAATATAAAAGAGTTGATTAGGGTGTCGTGATGAGTGGAGGAGTCCCCAGACCTTCTCCCCCCCCCTCCACCAGCTGGGATTGACCCCCCCTCCCCCCTAACCTCCATTTTTCTGTAGTGGATGGAGGAATATGATTGGGCAGGGGATCGCGGATTGGGAGGGGGTCTACAAGCTCCAGTAATGCAGTTGGTGGAGTTCAGTGCGTACTCACCCGGTTGTATTCGGTTGAGCTACGGTTCTTGGGCTCTTTAATCAGCTAGTGTATAGGTTACTGTGTCTATATTGGGCTCTCATATCTATATTTAATCGTGTGTACTCACCTAGTTGTGCTTGCGGGGCTTGAGCTCTGGCTCTTTGGTCCCGCCTCTCAACCGTCAATCAACAGGTGTACAGATTCCTGAGCCTATTGGGCTCTATCATATCTACACTTGAAACTGTGTATGAAGTCAGCCTCCACCACATCACTTCCTAATGCATTCCATTTGTCAACCACTCTGACACTAAAAAGTTCTTTCTAATATCTCTGTGGCTCATTTGGCACTCAATTTCCACTTGTGTCCCCTTGTGCGTGTGCCCCTTGTGTTAAATAGCCTGTCTTTATCTACCCTATCAATTCCCTTGAGAATCTTGAGTGTGGTGATCATGTCCCCCCCTAACTCTTCTGTCTTCCAGCGAAGTGAGGTTTAATTCCCGTAGTCTCTCCTCGTAGCTCATACCTCTCAGCTCGGGTACTAGTCTGGTGGCAAACCTTTGAACCTTTTCCAGTTTAGTCTTATCCTTGACTAGATATGGGGTCCATGCTGGGGCTGCATACTCCAGGATTGGCCTGACATATGTGGTATACAAAGTTCTGAATGATTCTTTACACAAGTTAATGAATGTCGTTCGTATGTTGGCCAGCCTGGCATATGCCGCTGATGTTATCCGCTTGATATGTGCTGCAGGAGACAGGTCTGGCGTGATATCAACCCCCAAGTCTCTTTCCTTATTTCCTTTTCAAGCCTGTGTGTGTGTGTGTGTGTGTGTGTGTGTGTGTGTGTGTGTGTGTGTGTGTGTGTGTACTCACCTATATACTCACCTATATGTGCTTGCAGGATCGAGCATTGACTCTTGGATCCCGCCTTTCTAGCTATCGGTTGTTTACAGCAATGACTCCTGTCCCATTTCCCTATCATACCTAGTTTTAAAAGTATGAATAGTATTTGCTTCCACAACCAGTTCCCCAAGTGCATTCCATTTTTCTACTACTCTCACGCTAAAAGAAAACTTCCTAACATCTCTGTGACTCATCTGAGTTTCCAGTTTCCACCCATGTCCCCTCGTTCTGTTATTATTACGTGTGAACATTTCATCTATTTCCACTTTATCAATTCCCCTGAGTATTTTATATGTCCCTATCATATCTCCTCTCTCCCTTCTTTTCTCTAGTGTCGTTAGGTTCAGTTCCTTCAGCCGCTCTTCATATCCCATCCCTCGTAACTCTGGGACAAGCCTCGTCGCAAACCTCTGAACCTTCTCCAGTTTCTTTATGTGTTTCTTCAGGTGGGGGCTCCATGATGGCGCGGCATACTCTAAGACGGGTCTCACGTAGGCAGTGTAAAGTGCCCTAAAAGCTTCCTCATTTAGGTTTCTGAATGAAGTTCTAATTTTCGCCAGTGTAGAGTACGCTGCTGTCGTTATCCTATTTATATGTGCCTCAGGAGTTAGATTAGGTGTCACATCCACTCCCAGGTCTCTTTCTCGAATCGTTACAGGTAGGCTGTTCCCCTTTATTGTGTACTGTCCCTTTGGTCTCCTGTCACCTGATCCCATTTCCATAACTTTACATTTACTGGTGTTAAACTCCAGTAGCCATTTCCCTGACCATCTCTGCAGCCTGTTTAAGTCCTCTTGGAGGATCCTACAATCCTCGTCTGTCACAACTCTTCTCATTAATTTTGCGTCATCTGCAAACATTGACATGTATGATTCCACTCCTGTAAACATATCATTTACGTAAATTAGAAAGAGGATTGGTCCCAGCACCGATCCTTGAGGTACTCCACTTGTTACTGTTCGCCAGTCCGACTTTTCGCCCCTTACCATTACCCTCTGGCTCCTTCCTGTTAGGTAGTTCTTCACCCATACTAGGGCCTTTCCGCTTACTCCTGCCTGCCTCTCAAGTTTGTATAGCAGTCTCATGTGCGGTACCGTATCAAAGGCCTTTTGGCAGTCAAGAAATATGCAGTCTGCCCAGCCTTCTCTGTCCTGCCTTATCCTTGTTACTTTATCATAGAATTCTAAAAGGTTTATTAGGCATGATTTCCCTGTCCAGAACCCATGTTGGTGCTTGTTTACAAACCCAATGCTCTCCAGGTGCTCAACAAGTCTTAGCCTAATTATTCTTTCAAGTATTTTGCAGGGGATGTGTGTGTGTGTGTGTGTGTGTGTGTGTGTGTGTGTGTGTGTGTGTGTGTGTGTGTGTGTGTGTGTGTGTGTGCGTGTGTGTGTCCATAAATTATTCAAAAGGTTTCCTAGGCGGTTCTTCAAGAAACTACAGTTGAGCAAAAGTTATAAGATGTCTGTAATACACATTAAAATTATATCTCCACCTAATCCATTAAAGCTTAATACAATAATGCGTGCCACATTGGCCTCCAGATGAACAGTTTGTGCCCGTTGCTGTAGACACTGGCACTGGTAATAGCGAATATATCATCAACATGTGTTTTAATGGCTAATTACCTCACTGGCGTACCTGTAATTTCCTCATTACTCACTGACATGAGAGATGAATTGAATATGACTCGTTTATCATATATATTATCTGACTCACACCAAACCCATAACTCAGCATGGGTATAATTCATTAACATATATGTGTGATATCTACTCCATTAACATAGGTGTGATATCTACTCCATTAACATAGGTGTGATATCTACTCCATTAACATATATGTGTGATATCTACTCCATTAACATAGGTGTGATATCTACTCCATTAACATAGGTGTGATATCCACTTTTACGTGGGAAATATAATCCATCTCACATGGATAATGGATAAAATGTCCTTCATATCTTGTAAGGATTACTTGCACGCACGTGCACGCCCACAAATTACACACGCACGCACGCGCGCACGTACTACTACTACTTACAAGGCAACTTTCAAACAGTAAGTAGAAGGGCCTGGCGGCTGAGTGCACAGCGCTCTGGGATTTTAGTTCTAAGGGCCCGGGTTCGATCCCCGGCAAAGGCAGAAACAAATGGGCAGTTTCTTTCGCCCTCGTGCTCCTGTTCATCTAGCAGTATATGGGTGCTTGGGAGTTAGACAGCTGCTTCCAGCTGCTTCCTGGGGATGTGTGTGTGTGTGTGTTAGAAAGAAATATATGTAGTAGATATAATAGATGGAAAATAAAATTAGTTAGAAAGGCGGGGTCCAATAGCTATTAGTGGGATTCTGCACACTCAAATAGTAAATACACACACACACACACACACACACACACACACACACACACACACACACACACACACACACACACACACACATTAAGGTAGATTCGAACCCTTGGCCAAGAATTCTGAGGCTTCTGTACGTTGAAATAACACACAGAGTTGATCATCGCTATGTACAATACCCGCAGTGAACGCTGATCAATTGTCCGATCAACAACTCATCAGTCACCAACCGTAACACGTTCTCGAGCTGATGATAAGCTGGGGGCCAGATTCACGAAGCAGTTACGCAAGCACTTACGAACCTGTCCATCTTTTCTCAATCTTTGGCGGCTTTGTTTACAATTATTAAACAGTTAATGAGCTCCGAAGCACCAGGAGGCTGTTTATAACAATAACAACAGTTGATTGGCAAGTTTTCATGCTTGTAAACTGTTTAATAAAGATAACCAAAGCCGTCAAAGATTGAGAAAAGATGTACACGTTCGTAAGTACTTGCGTAACTGCTTCGTGAATCTGGCCCCAGCTTATCATAGTGCAAGTAATGTAACCATTCAATCTGTCCTCCTACAAGGAACGTCGCTTTTCGGTCGTATGCGTTACACAAGGCCAAAAATTGTCGTAGACGAAAATAGATGCGTCTCGCGAAAAATAACGTATTGTCCCGTTTTCTGTTTTGGGTCCTCTGGTAGGTTAGGGGGTACTTTACATTGTCCGTTTTCTTAACGCTGGGATACCTTAGGAGGTCGGACTGCCATTAAGTACCCGTGGTGAGTGCATAGGGTTGATGTAGGTGTAATTGTGGCTCATTGGGTGGAGCTGGAAATGGGTGAGAGGAAGGGGTGAATGAAGGGTAAGGGGGAAGAATGAGGGTGAGGGGATAGGGTGAATAAGAAGGGGAAGAGGGTGAAGGGGTGAATCAGAAGAATATTTTTAGAGTAGAGGGAAGCAGTGGAGCTCTTAAGGAGATAAAGCCGGGTAGAGGGAGAGTGTGGGTAGTGGGGTAAGATAAGATAATGTGTGTTGGAGGGAAAAGAGAGAGAGAGAGAGAGAGAGAGAGAGAGAGAGAGAGAGACTTGGCCAACGCTGGGTAACCCTAGCTGTAGTGTGTGTATATATATATGTATATATATATATATATATATATATATATATATAAATATATATATATATATATATATATATATATATGTATATATATATATATGTATATATATATATATATATATATATATATATATATATATATATATATATATATATATATATATATATATATATATATATATATGTCGTACCTAGTAGCCAGAACGCACTTCTCAGCCTACTATGCAAGGCCTGATTTGCCTAATAAGCCAAGTTTTCCTGAATTAATATATTTTCTCTAATTTTTTTCTTATAAAATGATAAAGCTACCCATTTCATCATGTATGAGGTCATTTTTTTTTTATTGGAGTTAAAATTAACGTAGATATATGACCGAACCTAACCAACCCTACCTAACCTAACCTAACCTATCTTTATAGGTTAGGTTAGGTTAGGTAGCCGAAAAAGTTAGGTTAGGTTAGGTTAGGTAGGTTAGGTAGTCGAAAAACAATTAATTCATGAAAACTTGGCTTATTAGGCAAATCGGGCCTTGTATAGTAGGCTGAAAAGTGCGTTCTGGCTATTAGGTACGACATATATATATATATATATATATATATATATATATATATATATATATATATATATATATATATATATATATATATATATATTCAGTAAGACGAATTTTCCCTCAAATAATATTGTTTTTACAGGTATTTCTTTTGGCATGATCCTTTCCATTATAGATTGACCTTTTTTTTTTTAACTTGAGATGAAACTAACATAAAAGTTTTATCAACTCTAACCTACTTAACTTAACCTAACTTAACCTGCCTAACATAATTAAGTATGTAATTGATGTTCTTAATATGAAAATATTAATTCAATAAACCAAATCGGAAAGAAATATTTGAGAATAACGAAAATTACTCTGCTTGTCAGGCAAATCGGGTCCTTGCATACTAGGCCAAGTAGTGCGGTTCTGGCTGTTAGGTAAATATATACAAGGAGGGGTACGGTACCCGGTATAGTGAGTGGAATAGTCTGTCTGTCTCTCCCGGAACCCCCCATTCCACCCCCTCCTCTTCCCTTAGCTTCCCTCCCTCTTTCCCCTTCTTCCCTTAGCTTCCCTCCCTCTTTTTCCCCCTCTTCCCTCTCAGCTCCCCCATTTTACCCCTTCTAGCTCTCACCTCCCCATCTCCCTTCCCTTCCCATCCCTTCCCTCCAGCCTCAAACAAAGATGGCCATTTATATGGAAGGGGGGTATCCAGCTGCTCCCAGGTCTGTACCCCTCCCCTTTCCCCCCTTTCCCCTCCTCTTCCCTCACTCCTCACCCCTTTATATCCCACCTTCGTCCCTCCCATCGTCCTCCCCTCCCACAGGCGTGTGAGGCCGACTATGATCACTGGAAACTCTACGGGAATCACACTATACATTTCAAACTTCATAAAAATCGCCTGCAGGGAGGCCTATAAGGGCTAATATTTCTTAAATCTTTTAACTTGGGCCTCACCAGACCGGCCTATTATCCGTTCTGTATCCGAGATCAATTCCCCGCTGCAAATTTGGGTGAGGCTAGCTGCAGGCGTCTGTCCTTCAATTTTGGGCAGAGAGACAGACAGACGTTCTATTTAATAGGTATATCATATGACCTTTCTCTCCCCCCCCCCCTCCTCCCTGTACATAGAACCTCTCCCTTCCCTCCTTCCTCTATATTTCCATCTCCCTCTCCACCCTTCTCTCTATCTCTCTCTCTCTCTCTCTCTCTCTCTCTCTCTCTCTCTCTCTCTCTCTCTCTCTCTCTCTCTCTCTCTCTCTCTCTCTCTCTCTCTCTCTCTCTCTCTCTCTCTTTCTCTCTCTCTCTCTCTCTCTCTCTCTCTCTCTCTCTCTCTCTCTCTCTCTCTCTCTCTCTCTCTCTCTCTCTCTCTCTCTCTCTCTCTCTCTCTCTTCTACCTTCTCCCTTCTATTATCATTATCCTTCCCTCCCCCTCCCCCCCCCATTTCCTCTCTCTCTCTCTCTCTCTCCCCCTTCACCACTACTCTGATCCCCTCTCATCTGGTGCCTCTCCTCCTACACTCAGCCGTGGCAGGATATAACCCAGGCTGTCCGTTGCTCAAACTCTATTATTTGTAATGATCATAATCTCCTTAGTGGCCACTTTAGGGCTAACCCTGGATTGGGTAAGTGTGGTCGTCTGGTCACGCCTGCCTTCTCCTCCTTCTCCTCCTTCTCCTCCTTCTCCTCCTTCTATTCCTTCTCCTCCTTCTCCTCCTTCTCCTCCTTCTATTCCTTCATCTTACCATTTTTATTTTTGTCTATTTTCATATTTTTTTCTATTTTCTTCCTACTCCTTTCTCTTATTTTATGTTTTAATTGTTTAGTTCTTATTTCATCTCATTTTTTTTTCGTCTCTTGATGTTCGTGTGCTCAGTTGTGTTTTCAGGACTTAGTTCTTGGGCCCCGCCTCTGTGGCTGTGGGACGTGTAATCTTGCAGTGTTTGTCAAATGTATTTGTTACTTGTGCACCAAGGATATCAGTGATATCAGTGACATTGATGTCACACTAACGATGTTATTGATAACGAAAAAAACGATGTTTGCATTCATTAAAACGTGCAAAACAAGTTGATTATTTCACAATATGTTAGAGAACCTAAATATATATTTGTATTTTCAAAGATAGTAACACAAGTATAATGAATCAGACTTTGATAATATCATTATAAGTTCATAGTAGGTTCTTTGGTCAAAATTTGATTAATTCCCTTTGCTAATTACCCCGCTGATTCCCTCATTAATTGTGTCGCTAATTCCCCTATAATGGACATCATTTCACCTCCCTAGAAGCAAGACTTCACTACACACAGCTGTTTCTAAATCTAAATCTAAATTATGCAGTATATAATTAGGGACTCTTATGCTGCTATCATGGCTTTCTCTAAGGAAATAATATACCGTAATTTTGTGTGGAAGTTTCACGAATAAAATTTAATTTTTAAAATTTGTTTAATACGCTATTGTATTTTTTTTTCTTACCATGATCAAAGCTTAAGAAGACTGTTCTTACGTATATACGCGTGTCTAATACAGTCGCTGATCATCCTCCCAAGAAAAATCGCCAGGTTTAGGTATGAAAATTTAAAAATAATAAAATTTCGCCTGAAACTTTATTTCTCTGAACTTTTACGTGGAAGTATTAATCGCATAACAATTTTATACTAAATTGATAATAAGGAACATTGAATTATAACTTTTCTAGGAGATATGTTGTATTTTTTTTTTGAGGGGGGGGGGCAAAAATGTGCCTCCCCCCCCCATAGAGCCTCCCCCCGCCCCTTGGGGAGGCTCTATGCACCCCTTGGGAAGCCTCTATGCACCCCTTGGGGGAGAAGCCTCCATGCACCCCTTGGGGAGGCTCTATATGCACCCCTTGGAGAGGCTCTATATGCACCCCTTGGGGAGGCTATATGCACCCCTTGGGGAGGCTATATGCACCCCTTGGGGAGGCTATATGCACCCCTTGGGGAGAGCCTCCATGCACCCCTTGGGGAAGCCTCCATGCACCCCTTGGGGAAGCCTCCATGGACCCCTTGGGGAGAGCCTCCATGCACCCCTTGGGGAAGCCTCCATGCACCCCTTGGGGAAGCCTCCATGCACCCCTTGGGGAGAGCCTCCATGCACCCCTTGGGGAAGCCTCCATGCACCCCTTGGGGAAGCCTCCATGGACCCCTTGGGGAGAGCCTCCATGCACCCCTTGGGGAAGCCTCCATGCACCCCTTGGGGAAGCCTCCATGCACTCCTTGGGGAAGCCTCCATGCACCCCTTGGGGAAGCCTCCATGCACCCCTTGGGGAAGCCTCCATGCACCCCTTGGGGAAGCCTCCATGCACCCCTTGGGGAAGCCTCCATGCACCCCTTGGGGAGAGCCTCCATGCACCCCTTGGGGAAGCCTCCATGCACCCCTTGGGGAAGCCTCCATGCACCCCTTGGGGAAGCCTCCATGCACCCCTTGGGGAAGCCTCCATGCACCCCTTGGGGAGAGCCTCCATGCACCCCTTGGGGAAGCCTCCATGCACCCCTTGGGGAAGCCTCCATGCACCCCTTGGGGAAGCCTCCATGCACCCCTTGGGGAGATCCTCCATGCACCCCTTGGGGAAGCCTCCATGCACCCCTTGGGGAAGCCTCCATGCACCCCTTGGGGAGAGCCTCCAAGCACCCCTTGGGGAAGCCTCCATGCACCCCTTGGGGAGAGCCTCCATGCACCCCTTGGGGAAGCCTCCATGCACCCCTTGGGGAAGCCTCCATGCACCCCTTGGGGAGAGCCTCCAAGCACCCCTTGGGGAAGCCTCCATGCACCCCTTGGGGAGAGCCTCCATGCACCCCTTGGGGAGAGCCTCCATGCACCTACTTAGGAGTTGCACAGGAACAAGAACCTGCATCAATAAGTTACCCAAGCGGTGCATGGAGAACCCCCTTGGGTAACCATGCATTTTAATAGACATAACAGCCTGATGAATCCAACCCCACATCCTCCTGTTTTGTTAGTATTTACAGGAAGGATGAGGATCATAGTACATATACCGACGTGCAAACGCGATTAGGAAAGTAGAAATCGGTACTATTAAAACTCTATGTTTTAATAGGTGCAGGTTCGAATCCTCGTCACGGCTGGACTAACCGGGAAACGATTTTCTACTTATGTTGCAGAAGACAACCTAACCTAACCTATCCTATCCTATCCTATCCTATCCTTCCTAGCTTAGGTAACACACTATCTGAGGCCTAATATAGTACATATATGTACTATAATATTCCTAGAGATATTGATTTTTTTGTCTTTTTTTCAGACTATACAGTGAATAGTACAAAAATTTACTATCTAATTGCCTAGTTTGTAAACATTGCCTAATCAGTGATTGTATTATGGGTGCACATAGTGACAAAACTACCTTATAAACAGGAGGATGGATTGGGTGGTTAATGGACCAATTGGCCCAAGCTCACATTCCAAGAACAAGGGCTCCAATTGGACCGACGTGGTAACTAAATTAAGGTTGTCTGATGGCAGGATCTGGGAGTGTGTGTTCAGTGTGTTCTGAGTAGTGCTCCAGTGGTGGGGAACCATACAAGGGGGGGGGGGAAGTCAGGGAGAGGGAACCATGCAAGGGGAGGGTTCTGGGGTAGGGAACCATGGAAGGGGGGAGGGTTCTGGGGTAGGGAACCATGCAGGGGGAGGGTTCTGGGGTAGGGAACCATGCAAGGGGAGGGTTCTGGGGTAGGGAACCATGCAAGGGGAGGGTTCTGGGGTAGGGTACCATGCAGGGGGGTTCTGGGGTAGGGAACCATGCAGGGGGAGGGTTCTGGGGTAGGGAACCATGCAGGGGGAGGGTTCTGGGGTAGGGAACCATGCAAGGGGAGGGTTCTGGGGTAGGGAACCATGCAGGGGGAGGGTTCTGGGGTAGGGAACCATGCAAGGGGGGGGGGTTCTGGGGTAGGGAACCATGCAGGGGGAGGGTTCTGGGGTAGGGAACCATGCAAGGGGAGGGTTCTGGGGTAGGGAACCATGCAGGGGGAGGGTTCTGGGGTAGGGAACCATGCAAGGGGGGGGGGGGGTTCTGGGGTAGGGAACCATGCAAGGGGAGGGTTCTGGGGTAGGGAACCATGCAGGGGGAGGGTTCTGGGGTAGGGAACCATGCAAGGGGAGGGTTCTGGGGTAGGGAACCATGCAAGGGGGGGATTCTGGGGTAGGGAACCATGCAAGGGGAGGGGTTCTGGGGTAGGGAACCATGCAAGGGGGGGGGTTCTGGGGTAGGGAACCATGCAGGGGGGGGAGGGTTCTGGGGTAGGGAACCATGCAGGGGGGGGGGGAGGGTTCTGGGGTAGGGAACCATGCATGGGGGGGAGGGTTCTGGAGGAGGGAACCATGCAGGGGGAGGGTTCTGGGGTAGGGAACCATGCATGGGGGGGAGGGTTCTGGGGGAGGGAACCATGCAGGGGGAGGGTTCTGGGGTTGGGAACCATGCAAGGGGGGGGGGGGTTCTGGGGTAGGGAACCATGCAAGGGGGGGGGGGGGTTCTGGGGTAGGGAACCATGCAGGGGAGGGTTCTGGGGGAGGGAACCATGGGGGGGGTTCTGGGGGAGGGAACCATGCAGGGGGAGGGTTCTGGGGTAGGGACCATGCATGGGGGGGGAGGGTTCTGGGGTAGGGAACCATGCAGGGGAGGGTTCTGGGGGAGGGAACCATGGGGGGGTTCTGGGGGAGGGAACCATGCAGGGGGAGGGTTCTGGGGTAGGGACCATGCATGGGGGGGGGGAGGGTTCTGGGGTAGGGAACCATGCAGGGGAGGGTTCTGGGGTAGGGAACCATGCAGGGGGGGGGGGTTCTGGGGGAGGGAACCATGGGGGGTTCTGGGGGAGGGAACCATGCAGGGGGAGGGTTCTGGGGTAGGGACCATGCATGGGGGGGGGAGGGTTCTGGGGTAGGGAACCATGCAGGGGAGGGTTCTGGGGGAGGGAACCATGGGGGGGGTTCTGGGGTAGGGTACCATGCAAGGGAGGGTTCTGGGGTAGGGACCATGCATGGGGGTTCTGAACAGTAGATCGACAGCTTCTCCATCCATTGACTCACCAGTGACCTGTCAATAACTTGCCCAATCGTTCAAATACCATTTTTCCTATTACGGTTATTGGCTCGTGTTTTGATAGGAATATTTCAGTTAGGAGGTGTACTTAAGCTATTAAATAGATCAGTGTTAGAATTTAAGCTGAACGTTCCATTCACCCGGGCACTAGGGGGCTCGAACCTTGGACCCCTAACGCGTGTGTCGGGCCGAAGCTCTATCGACCGAGCTACTTAATACGGAAAGTAACTTTTTTTAAGTAAAACGTCTTTGAGTAACTTACTACAATTACTACAAAATAGGGAGATCCGTGGTCCATCATTTCCTTTTTTATTGGTTTCAACTTACACGTACTCAACTTACACTTAGTCAACTCATCCTCAACCAACTCAACTCACCATCGACGCTTGTGCTCTCTAGAGTGGAGTACTGCTGCACAATGACAGCCCCTTTCAAAATTGGAGAAATTGCTGACCTGGAGAGCGTGTAGAGATCCTTTACTGCTAGAATCCACTCAGTAAAACATCTAAACTACTGGGACCGACTAAAGAGCCTAAATCTGTATTCTCTTGAGCGCAGGTACATGATAATTACTTAATGATTTACACGTGGAAAATAGTATAGGGGCTGGTCCCAAACTTGCACACAGAAATAACATCACATGAGACCAGGAGGCATGGCAGGATGTGCAGAATACCCCCGATGAAAAGCAGAGGTGCAACAGGTACTCTGAGAGAGAACTCTATCAACATCAGAGGCCCGAGACTATTCAACACGCTTCCACTACACATAAGGGACATAACTGGCCGACCCCTCACAGTGTTCAAGAGAGAACTATCAACATCAGAGGCCCGAGACTGTTCAACACGCTTCCACTACACATAAGGGGCATAACTGGCCGACCCCTCACAGTGTTCAAGAGAGAACTATCAACATCAGAGGCCCGAGACTGTTCAACACGCTTCCACTACACATAAGGGACATAACTGGCAGACCCCTCACAGTGTTCAAGAGAGAACTATCAACATCAGAGGCCCGAGACTGTTCAACACGCTTCCACTACACATAAGGGACATAACTGGCCGACCCCTCACAGTGTTCAAGAGAGAACTATCAACATCAGAGGCCCGAGACTGTTCAACACGCTTCCACTACACATAAGGGACATAACTGGCAGACCCCTCACAGTGTTCAAGAGAGAACTATCAACATCAGAGGCCCGAGACTGTTCAACACGCTTCCACTACACATAAGGGACATAACTGGCCGACCCCTCACAGTGTTCAAGAGAGAACTATCAACATCAGAGGCCCGAGACTGTTCAACACGCTTCCACTACACATAAGGGGCATAACTGGCCGACCCCTCACAGTGTTCAAGAGAGAACTATCAACATCAGAGGCCCGAGACTGTTCAACACGCTTCCACTACACATAAGGGGCATAACTGGCCGACCCCTCACAGTGTTCAAGAGAGAACAATCAACATCAGAGGCCCGAGACTGTTCAACACGCTTCCACTACACATAAGGGGCATAACTGGCCGACCCCTCACAGTGTTCAAGAGAGAACTTGATAAGCACCTCCAAAGGATACCTGATCAACCAGGCTGTGATTCATACGTCAGGCTGCGAGCAGCCGCGTCCAACAGCCTGGTTGACCAGACCAGCAACCAGGAGGTCTGGTCGACGACCGGGCCGCAGGGTCGCTTAGCCCCGAAATCACCTCAAGGTAACCTCAAGGTCAGGTAGTCAATTTTAGAACATTATCACAATTCCCTTCAAGGGTAACAACGCCTTGTTCTACCTGTTGTCTCGCCTTGTTCTACCTGTTGTCTCACCTTGTTCAACCTGTTGTCTCACCTTGTTCTACCTGTTATCTCACCTTGTTCTACCTGTTATCTCACCTTGTTCTACCTGTTGTCTCACCTTGTTCTACCTGTTATCTCACCTTGTTCTACCTGTTATCTCACCTTGTTCTACCTGTTATCTCACCTTGTTCTACCTGTTGTCTCACCTTGTTCTACCTGTTATCTCACCTTGTTCTACCTGTTATCTCACCTTGTTCTACCTGTTGTCTCACCTTGTTCTACCTGTTATCTCACCTTGTTCTACCTGTTGTCTCACCTTGTTCTACCTGTTATCTCACCTTGTTCTACCTGTTATCTCACCTTGTTCTACCTGTTATCTCACCTTGTTCTACCTGTTATCTCACCTTGTTCTACCAATTGCCTCATATCCTAGCTCCTTATCCTCATATTCCTCATATTCCAAGGGCTATGCAGCCATACTGGCTTTGACACTTTCTCTACGCACATACCTTATCAAACTTTTACGAAACCCGTACATCTTCCGTCAATCACGCCGGTTTTGTAGAGATTTATAAAACGGTTTATAACCTCCGAAACATTACGGAGTTGTTTATAACTATGATCTTGGGTTGTGCATTTATAAAGTCGTAAAAACTGTTTTTCAGTAAATGCTAAACAAAGCCGCCGTGTTTTAGGAAAGATGTACGGGTTTCGTAAGTGTTTGTGTGAATGTCTGATGATGACTCTTGGTCCAGCTTCCTAGAGCCTCGTTTTTATCCTTGAAGGATTTACTTAAAGTTTATCTCTGTGGGCTGGTGTGTGTGTGTGTGTGTGTTTACTAGTTGTGTTTTTACGGGGGTTGAGCTTTGCTCTTTCGGCCCGCCTCTCAACTGTCAATCAACTGTTTACTAACTACGTTTTTTTTTTTTTTCCACACCACACACACACACACACACACCCCAGGAAGCAGCCCGTGACAGCTGACTAACTCCCAGGTACCTATTTACTGCTAGGTAACAGGGGCATTCAGTGTGAAAGAAACTTTGCCCATTTGTTTCTGCCTCGTGCGGGAATCGAACCCGCGCCACATAATTACGAATCCTGCGCGCTATCCACCAGGCTACGAGGCCCCTATGTGTGTGTGTGTGTGTGTGTGTGTGTGTGTGTGTGTGTGTGTGTGTGTGTGTGTGTGTGTGTGTGTGTGTGAGGTGTGTGTGTGTGTGTGTGTGTGTGTGTGTGTGTGTGTGTGTGTGTGTGTGTGTGTGTGTGTGTGTGTGTGTGTGTGTGTGTGTGTGTGGTTCAACTTTCTCCAGCACCTACTTGCTAGCTAATTATGCCGCTTCTGTTGCTGTTTCCGTTGACCCTGTTGCTACCTGTGTTCCTGTTCTAGTTGCTGCTCCTGTTGCTGGCGCTACTGCTACTGCTGCTGCTGCTGTATATGTTACACACACTGTTGCTGCCTGACACCTCTCCCACGCAAATACGTCCCCCATTCTGTACATGGGAGTGGTTGTTAGATAGCTGCGTTGCTCATGATATAGGGAGGTGTCATAGGCTGGTGTCAGAGGTGAGGCGAGTCTTCTGACACCCTCCGCAAGTGTTAGAGGTGGTGGGTGACGTCTCTGGTGGGTGACGTCTCTGGTGGGTGACGTCTCTGGTGGGTGACGTCTCTGGTGGATGACGTCTCTGGTGGGTGACCTCTCAGGTGGGTGAACACGTGGTGAAAGTCTCTGTGAATGTGTGTATATATATATATATATATATATATATATATATATATATATATATATATATATATATATATATATATATATATATATATATAAAGATAGCTGCTATACACACAAAAGTAAACTCTAAGATTAACTATATGTTTTTCTTCTAATAATTATAGAAATATGTTATTATTCATATAATTATAGGGTGAACTGTGTGTGTGTGTGTGTGTGTGTGTGTGTGTGTGTGTGTGTGTATGTGTGTGTGTGTGTGTGTGTGTGTGTGTGTGTGTGTGTGTGTGTGTGTGTGTGTATTTACACTGGTTTAGGTTTTCAAGGTTAATTGGCGCTGCTCTTTGATGATTCCGATAAGGGGAGCATCGTTAGTTTTTGTGGGATGAACTAAACAGGCCTTGTTCATAGTGCTGGTGTGTGTAATTACCCAAGTGTAGTTACAGGAGGAGAGCTAAGCTCGTGGTGTCCCGTCTTCCCAGCACTCTTTGTCATATATGTGTGTGTGTGCACCTACCACTATTTACCTAACAGTTACTACGGGGAAAGTAGGATTTAGCTCCTAATGGCCCGCCCACCAGCCTTGTTGTTACTAATTGCATTATAATTTAACTATTCTGGCGTTCGATATTTTTTATCGAATCTGGTGTTAAAAGTGGTGGATGGAGGTGGCTTCCACGACTTCTTATTTCTTTCCATTCCACTTGTTGACTACTCCTACACGGCACGAGGATTTCCTTATATTTCTTCGACTCGTTTGTTTCCAAAGACTGTTCTTGGCCATCTTGTCTATTTCATTCAGTATCTTTTATATTGCGATCATATTCCCTTCCCCCCGTTTCTTCTGTCCCTTAATGTTGTGAGATAAATTTCTCTTATTCTATTGATGGTGGTAGTGGTGGTGTGGTGGTAGTGGTGGTGGTAGTGGTAGTGGTATTGATTGTAGTGTGGAGGTGGTGTGGTAGTAGTGGTGTGGTGGTAGTGATGTTGTGATCGTGGTGTGGTGGTAGTGGTATGATGGTGGTAGTGGTATGATGGTGGTAGTGGTATGATGGTGGTGGTGGTATGATGGTGGTAGTGGTATGATGGTGGTAGTGGTATGATGGTGGTAGTGGTATGATGGTGGTAGTGGTATGATGGTGGTAGTGGTATGATGGTGGTAGTGGTATGATGGTGGTAGTGGTATGATGGTGGTAGTGGTATGATGGTGGTAGTGGTATGATGGTAGTAGTGGTATGATGGTGGTAGTGGTATGATGGTGGTAGTGGTATGATGGTGGTAGTGGTATGATGGTGGTAGTGGTATGATGGTGGTAGTGGTATGATGGTGGTAGTGGTATGATGGTGGTAGTGGTATGATGGTGGTAGTGGTATGATGGTGGTAGTGGTATGATGGTGGTAGTGGTATGATGGTGGTAGTGGTATGATGGTGGTAGTGGTATGATGGTGGTAGTGGTATGATGGTGGTAGTGGTATGATGGTGGTAGTGGTATGATGGTGGTAGTGGTATGATGGTGGTAGTGGTATGATGGTGGTAGTGGTATGATGGTGGTAGTGGTATGATGGTGGTAGTGGTATGATGGTGGTAGTGGTATGATGGTGGTAGTGGTATGATGGTGGTAGTGGTATGATGGTGGTAGTGGTATGATGGTGGTAGTGGTATGATGGTGGTAGTGGTATGATGGTGGTAGTGGTATGATGGTGGTAGTGGTATGATGGTGGTAGTGGTATGATGGTGGTAGTGGTATGATGGTGGTAGTGGTATGATGGTGGTAGTGGTATGATGGTGGTAGTGGTATGATGGTGGTAGTGGTATGATGGTGGTAGTGGTATGATGGTGGTAGTGGTA
>NC_091192.1:19766326-19778522 GCF_040958095.1 Procambarus clarkii | reverse complement strand
TGCTCTTGAAATAAACCGCGGGCGGTATGTTGTAGCTATAGTGTCGAGAGGGCTCAAGTTTTTCTCAGTGACGTCTTTCAGGAGTCTTTCTTCCCTCCTTTTGGGGGTCGATGAAAAGAAGTTCCCACAGAAGAGTTTAATAGGTGGAATAGCTTGTGTGGTGTCGGCCGTTTGGTCAGAGGGAGGTATAGAGCTTGGCGGTTCACCTTTTTAGGTAGAGGGAATGACAGCCAAAGAAATAACCACCCTATTTAGAGGTACGGGTAGAATAGGGGGGGAGTTTCGGTAGTTGGAGGGGTTTATAGGGAGGAGTGGGGAGGGTAGTGTTATTTGAAGGGAGAGAGAGGGGGGGGGGGCTTAGGAGAGGGTGAGGGAGAGAGAGAGGGGACCTTAGAACGGGGTTGTGGAGGAAATCCGGTTATCCAGACGTCAAAAAGAGTTTTGATGGGTGGGAGAGTTGGACGGAAATCATTGTAAGGTAACCGCCAGGTCACAAGTTGGGACGGGGGACAGAAACGATTGGGTTCGTTCTCTTTCACCTGATTCCGCTGTTCACCCAACCGTCAAATAGTAGCTAATGGTAGTTAAGTAACTGTTGTGGGTTGCATCCTGGGGGTCCAACAGCAGTTAACTTGGGAGGACGGGGGTATACGACCCCCCCAACCCCCCCCCCAACCCACACACACACAACCCACCTATCGAAAGCCGACGCAGAGAAAACGTCAATATTGCGGTGCTTTAATTTTTGACCAATACACCGCATTTTTAACGTATTAGGTAACGGGGGGGGGGGTTGTTTAGGGTCATTGGGACCACCTCACCACAAGTTCTAGGGGGTCAGGGGAGGCATCTTGGGGCTTCTGGGGGTCACTGGACCCCCCCCCATCTAAAGCCTTATTTTAAGGGGGGGGGGGTTTACCCATATTTGTTTGTTAATGGTTGGTTATGGGTTTCTTTAGGCCTAACACCACCTATAATTCTGGGGTGAACGAAGCTCTTACTGTGACCCAGCTCTTACTGTGACCCAGCTCTTACTGTGATCCAGCTCTTACTGTGACCCAGCTCTTACTGTGACCCAGCTCTTACTGTGACCCAGCTCTTACTGTGACCCAGCTCTTACTGTGACCCAGCTCTTACTGTGACCCAGCTCTTACTGTCACCCAGCTCTTACTGTCACCCAGCTCTTACTGTCACCCAGCTCTTACTGAGACCCAGCTCTTACTGTGACCCAGCTCTTACTGTGACCCAGCTCTTACTGTGACCCAGCTCTTACTGTGACCCAGCTCTTACTGTGACCCAGCTCTTACTGTGACCCAGCTCTTACTGTGATCCAGCTCTTACTGTGACCCAGCTCTTACTGTGACCCAGCTCTTACTGTCACCCAGCTCTTACTGTCACCCAGCTCTTACTGTCACCCAGCTCTTACTGAGACCCAGCTCTTACTGTGACCCAGCTCTTACTGTGACCCAGCTCTTACTGTGACCCAGCTCTTACTGTGACCCAGCTCTTACTGTGACCCAGCTCTTACTGTGACCCAGCTCTTACTGTGATCCAGCTCTTACTGTGACCCAGCTCTTACTGTGACCCAGCTCTTACTGTGACCCAGCTCTTACTGTGACCCAGCTCTTACTGTGACCCAGCTCTTACTGTCACCCAGCTCTTACTGTCACCCAGCTCTTACTGTCCCCCAGCTCTTACTGTCACCCAGCTCTTACTGTCACCCAGCTCTTACTGTCACCCAGCTCTTACTGTCACCCAGCTCTTACTGTCACCCAGCTCTTACTGTCACCCAGCTCTTACTGTGACCCAGCTCTTACTGTCACCCAGCTCTTACTGTCACCCAGCTCTTACTGTCACCCAGCTCTTACTGTCCCCCAGCTCTTACTGTGACCCAGCTCTTACTGTGACCCAGCTCTTACTGTCACCCAGCTCTTACTGTCACCCAGCTCTTACTGTCACCCAGCTCTTACTGTGACCCAGCTCTTACTGTCACCCAGCTCTTACTGTCACCCAGCTCTTACTGTCACCCAGCTCTTACTGTCACCCAGCTCTTACTGTCACCCAGCTCTTACTGTGACCCAGCTCTTACTGTCACCCAGCTCTTACTGTCACCCAGCTCTTACTGTGACCCAGCTCTTACTGTCACCCAGCTCTTACTGTCACCCAGCTCTTACTGTCACCCAGCTCTTACTGTCACCCAGCTCTTACTGTCACCCAGCTCTTACTGTCACCCAGCTCTTAATGTGACCCAGCTCTTACTGTCACCCAGCTCTTACTGTGACCCAGCTCTTACTGTCACCCAGCTCTTACTGTGACCCAGCTCTTACTGTCACCCAGCTCTTACTGTGACCCAGCTCTTACTGTCACCCAGCTCTTACTGTCACCCAGCTCTTACTGTCACCCAGCTCTTACTGTGACCCAGCTCTTACTGTGACCCAGCTCTTACTGTCACCCAGCTCTTACTGTGACCCAGCTCTTACTGTGACCCAGCTCTTACTGTCACCCAGCTCTTACTGTGACCCAGCTCTTACTGTCACCCAGCTCTTACTGTCACCCAGCTCTTACTGTCACCCAGCTCTTAATGTGACCCAGCTCTTACTGTCACCCAGCTCTTACTGTGACCCAGCTCTTACTGTCACCCAGCTCTTACTGTGACCCAGCTCTTACTGTGACCCAGCTCTTACTGTCACCCAGCTCTTACTGTCACCCAGCTCTTACTGTCACCCAGCTCTTACTGTCACCCAGCTCTTACTCAGACCCATTTCAGTGTTAGAACTAAAAGATATATTTATTAACTAAATTCCAACCCAGTTTTCCGATAATTACAAAGTCAAAACACAAATTATGTAGTGTAGAGATAATTAATCTTTGTAGTTCGGGAAAATTATATATATTTTTTTAGCAAAGAGGAGTGAAATACCTACTGAAATTAATTATCTATCACTGTAATCTATTTATGAATTTGATTAAAAGTTGAACACCAGACTTTTGAAACTGATTTGATCTTCAAATTTCTATGTTAGAATTCGGGCATAAATGTCAAAATCAGTAATGTAGTTAAAGTTAGTTTAGTCATTCATTATGCAAACTATACCAATCCCGTGGGCGGTGGTGGACCCCCATGCCCAATCCGTGGGTGGTGGTGGACCCCACACCCATCCCGTGGGCGGTGGTGGACCCCATACCCATCCCGTTGGCGGTGGTGGACCCCATACCCATCCCGTGGGCGGTGGTGGGGCCCCATACCCATCCCGTGGGCGGTGGTGGGGCCCCATACCCATCCCGTGGGCGGTGGTGGACCCCACGCCCATCCCGTGGGCGGTGGTGGACCCCATACTCATCCCGTGGGCGGTGGTGGACCCCACACCCATCCCGTGGGTGGTGGTGGACCCCACACCCATCCCGTGGGTGGTGGTGGACCCCACACCCATCCCGTGGGTGGTGGTGGACCCCACACCCATCCCGTGGGTGGTGGTGGACCCCACACCCATCCCGTGGGCGGTGGTGGACCCCACACCCATCCCGTGGGTGGTGGTGGACCCCCACACCCATCCCGTGGGCGGTGGTGGACCCCATACTCATCCCGTGGGCGGTGGTGGACCCCACACCCATCCCGTGGGCGGTGGTGGACCCCATACCCATCCCGTGGGCGGTGGTGGGGCCCCATACCCATCCCGTGGGCGGTGGTGGGGCCCCATACCCATCCCGTGGGCGGTGGTGGACCCCACGCCCATCCCGTGGGCGGTGGTGGACCCCATACTCATCCCGTGGGCGGTGGTGGACCCCACACCCATCCCGTGGGTGGTGGTGGACCCCACACCCATGCCGTGGGCGCTGGTGGACCCCACACCCATGCCGTGGGCGCTGGTGGACCCCACACCCATCCCGTGGGCGGTGGTGGACCCCACACCCATGCCGTGGGCGCTGGTGGAAAGAGTTACAGAGACCAATCAGTTCAAAAACTGACTCCCAAAGTTCATTTAGCAAAGTAACAATTTTGAGGAGCTAATTACACAATTTTCTTTTTTACACACAAACATATACATATATCAGTAGTCTTATTATATCACAAGTGGTTCAAGAAGCGGCTGACAGCAGTCTCCATAGAGGCCGGCTGACAGCAGTCTCCATAGAGGCCGGCTGACAGCAGTCTCCATAGAGGCAGGCTGACAGCAGTCTCCATAGAGGCAGGCTGACAGCAGTCTCCATAGAGGCCGGCTGACAGCAGTCTCCATAGAGGCCGGCTGACAGCAGTCTCCATAGAGGCAGGCTGACAGCAGTCTCCATAGAGGCAGGCTGACAGCAGTCTCCATAGAGGCCGGCTGACAGCAGTCTCCATAGAGGCCGGCTGACAGCAGTCTCCATAGAGGCAGGCTGACAGCAGTCTCCATAGAGGCCGGCTGACAGCAGTCTCCATAGAGGCCGGCTGACAGCAGTCTCCATAGAGGCAGGCTGACAGCAGTCTCCATAGAGGCCGGCTGACAGCAGTCTCCATAGAGGCAGGCTGACAGCAGTCTCCATAGAGGCCGGCTGACAGCAGTCTCCATAGAGGCCGGCTGACAGCAGTCTCCATAGAGGCAGGCTGACAGCAGTCTCCATAGAGGCAGGCTGACAGCAGTCTCCATAGAGGCCGGCTGACAGCAGTCTCCATAGAGGCAGGCTGACAGCAGTCTCCATAGAGGCCGGCTGACAGCAGTCTCCATAGAGGCCGGCTGACAGCAGTCTCCATAGAGGCAGGCTGACAGCAGTCTCCATAGAGGCAGACTGACAGCAGTCTCCATAGAGGCAGGCTGACAGCAGTCTCCATAGAGGCCGGCTGACAGCAGTCTCCATAGAGGCAGGCTGACAGCAGTCTCCATAGAGGCAGACTGACAGCAGTCTCCATAGAGGCAGACTGACAGCAGTCTCCATAGATGCAGTTTACATCTGCGGTGAGTCAATCACACAGTTACTGGTCTTTAGCTCAAAACGGTACAGAAAGGTACTCGATGGTTGTTGTTCAAGGGGTACAGCTACCACCACCATCACCACAACTACGTCAACCACCACTACCACAGCCCCACCAGGAGCCAAGCACACACACGGCTTGTAGTTAAGTAGCGGCATTGTTACATGGAAGTTCCACAATTAATTTTGTAACCAAACATGGCTGGTGTATAATTGTGTCGAGGAGGAGTGTGTGTGTGTGTGTTTGTTTGCACGCACCAGCCGCCATGTTTCAATTACAGATAAGAACACAACTACGTCGGTTGCACTCAGCCCTTGCACTCAACCCTTGCACTCAGCCCTGCACTCAGCCCCTGCACTCAACCCTGTACTCACCCCCTTGCACTCACCCCTTGCACTCAGCCCCTGCACTCATCCCTGTACTCACCCCCTTGCACTCACCCCTTGCACTCAGCCCCTGCACTCAACCCTGTACTCACCCCCTTGCACTCACCCCTTGCACTCAGCCCCTGCACTCATCCCTGCACTCACCCCCTTGCACTCACCCCTTGCACTCAGCCCCTGCACTCATCCCTGTACTCACCCCTTGCACTCACCCCTTGCACTCAGCCCCTGCACTCATCCCTGTACTCACCCCCTTGCACTCACCCCTTGCACTCAGCCCCTGCACTCAACCCTGTACTCACCCCCTTGCACTCACCCCTTGCACTCAGCCCCTGCACTCATCCCTGCACTCACCCCCTTGCACTCACCCCTTGCACTCAGCCCCTGCACTCATCCCTGTACTCACCCCCTTGCACTCACCCCTTGCACTCAGCCCCTGCACTCATCCCTGTACTCACCCCCTTGCACTCACCCCTTGCACTCAGCCCCTGCACTCAACCCTGTACTCACCCCCTTGCACTCACCCCTTGCACTCAGCCCCTGCACTCATCCCTGCACTCACCCCCTTGCACTCACCCCTTGCACTCAGCCCCTGCACTCATCCCTGTACTCACCCCCTTGCACTCACCCCTTGCACTCAGCCCCTGCACTCATCCCTGTACTCACCCCCTTGCACTCACCCCTTGCACTCAGCCCCTGCACTCAACCCTGTACTCACCCCCTTGCACTCACCCCTTGCACTCAGCCCCTGCACTCATCCCTGCACTCACCCCCTGCACTCAGATCCATTGCACAACTACAGCCAATCAGCCCCCGGGAAATTGGTCTATAAATTAAGCCTCTTTATGCAAGCTCAATAAATTTTTAATCCTCTACATAAAAACCATAAAAAAAAAAAATACAAAACATGAACAACAAAAAACGATGGTAAACCGGACTCCAAGTTCCTGAACAACGGACGCGCTATACGGCCAAGCTTCTCTTATCCGGCTGGTAAACCGGTTTACGTGTAACTGACATTAACAATCACAAAAAAAAAATAAAAAGCGATTGGCCATTATATCATCTATGGAAATATTTAACGATATACAACGTAATATATCGTTCATGATTTATATATATTAACGTGTTTATATGACCAAATATACCAGTTAAACTATAAACCATTAATGTTAATGATATAGTTAACTACCATGATATGAATGATGCAAATTAGTTAACTACCATGACGTGAATGATGCAAATTAGTTAACTATCATGACGTGAATGATGCAAATTAGTTAACTACCATGACGTGAATGATGCAAATTAGTTAACTACCATGACGTGAATGATGCAAATTAGTTAACTACCATGACGTGAATGATGCAAATTAGTTAACTACCATGATATGAATGATGCAAATTAGTTAACTACCATGACGTGAATGATGCAAATTAGTTAACTACCATGACGTGAATGATGCAAATTAGTTAACTACCATGATATGAATGATGCAAATTAGTTAACTACCATGACGTGAATGATGCAAATTAGTTAACTACCATGACGTGAATGATGCAAATTAGTTAACTACCATGATATGAATGATGCAAATTAGTTAACTACCATGACGTGAATGATGCAAATTAGTTAACTACCATGACGTGAATGATGCAAATTAGTTAACTACCATGACGTGAATGATGCAAATTAGTTAACTACCATGACGTGAATGATGCAAATTAGTTAACTACCATGACGTGAATGATGCAAATTAGTTAACTACCATGACGTGAATGATGCAAATTAGTTAACTACCATGACGTGAATGATGCAAATTAGTTAACTACCATGACGTGAATGATGCAAATTAGTTAACTACCATGACGTGAATGATGCAAATTAGTTAACTACCATGACGTGAATGATGCAAATTAGTTAACTACCATGACGTGAATGATGCAAATTAGTTAACTACCATGACGTGAATGATGCAAATTAGTTAACTACCATGACGTGAATGATGCAAATTAGTTAACTACCATGACATGAATGATGCAAATTAGTTAACTACCATGACATGAATGATGCAAATTAGTTAACTACCATGACGTGAATGATGCAAATTAGTTAACTACCATGACGTGAATGATGCAAATTAGTTAACTATCATGACGTGAATGATGCAAATTAGTTAACTACCATGACGTGAATGATGCAAATTAGTTAACTACCATGACGTGAATGATGCAAATTAGTTAACTACCATGACGTGAATGATGCAAATTAGTTAACTACCATGACGTGAATGATGCAAATTAGTTAACTACCATGACGTGAATGATGCAAATTAGTTAACTACCATGACGTGAATGAGGCAAATTAGTTAACTACCATGACGTGAATGATGCAAATTAGTTAACTACCATGACGTGAATGATGCAAATTAGTTAACTATCGTCATGTGAACGACACAATATATATAAACTGTATCATGACAGGGGAAAATTTTTTTTAGTTAATTTTTGCAAACTGGAGTTTGGGTTCTCTATATATATTTTTATGTTGCTAATTGTAATGTAATTAGGAATATTTATGATTGTTGTTATGCACGCAACGAACAGCATATTGTGTGTGTGCGTGCGTGCGTGTGTGCGTGTGTGTGAACTCCCCTAATTGTGCTTGCGGGGGTTGAGAGTTGGCTCTTTTGTGTGTGTGTGTGTGTGTGTGTGTGTGTGTGTGTGTGTGTGTGTGTGTGTGTGTGTGTGTGTGTGTGTGTGTGTGTGTGTGTGTGTGTGTGTGTGTGTGGGTGTGTGTACTCACCTATTTGTGTCTAGACGTTCAACCTGTTAGCTCTTAGAAGCACATTCTAATAGTCGGTTGTCTAATGCACTGACTTCCGACCTATTTTCTCTTATTTTTTTTTATCATATCTACTACAGACACACACACACGCATATCCTAAGGATGCAGCCCACTTAAAGTTCTCAATTTATTGCTAGGTGAACAGATGCATCAGGTGAAGGGAAACCCTGCTTTATCGTTTCTGTCCCACCCCGGCCTGAACCAGGGTTTATCGATTATGAACCGAGGGCATTGACCACTGAACCACAGGACCCTGTGGTTCAGTAGCATTGAACCACAGGGTTCTATATATATATATATATATATATATATATATATATATATATATATATATATATATATATATATATAAGATTTTATCCACGTACAGAAATCTAATCAAACTAATCCTAAAAATATGTATTTAAGAAACGAGTAACAAGCAAATTAGAACAAAATATCAACGTACACAAATGCATTACACATATCAACTACGTCACAAAAAAAAAATACACGCGTTATAACCGATAAATAAATATATACCGATAAATTGTGATAGAAAATCAATAGTAATAG
Source organism: Procambarus clarkii (assembly GCF_040958095.1). Taxonomy (NCBI): domain Eukaryota; kingdom Metazoa; phylum Arthropoda; class Malacostraca; order Decapoda; family Cambaridae; genus Procambarus; species Procambarus clarkii. Next base: position 19,769,789 of record NC_091192.1, on the reverse strand, counting down.
GATTAAGAGCCACAAAGCAGCCGGCCGCTAACCGGCTCACATCGCTCTCTGGATAATCTCGTATGATTTAAGACGTCTCTTAAGAGGATCAACCCCTTTGGTGGGTTTCCTTAAAGGGGGGTTCCGGTGGTAGCTGTATATAGCCTCTTAAAGGCTACTTATATTACTCACGTAGGCGGAGGGAGAGAGTCACTTAAATCGACTTATATACATGTTGTAGGATGGTGATGTTGTGGGGGTGTATGGCGCAGTCTGCGCTCAACACGAAGGTCCCAGGGTTCGATTCTCATGTAAGTTAAGGGGCGTTTATGATTTCTTATGCATGATTCTGTTGGTCTAGCAAGTAAATATGTACCTGGGAGTTATCGTATATATTTATTTTCCCTGGGAACTTTTTTTGATTAAATTTATGAGAACATTAGTTTGTAAGAATTATGTAGATTGGTGTCTTTGTTTTCAATACCAAGGATAATTATCCTGCCGAGCATGTCTCACAATATTAACAATATCAGGAAAGATTTTGAAATATACAATTACCTCGAATTCTTTCACTCCATCCTTCTCTTTATCTGTGTTCTCTCTCTCTCTATCTCGTCCTCTCTATCTCTTTGCTCTAAAATTATTTGTCAGCGATTCTCTTTCTAAAATAATTACGCACATACCCACACGCATTACACGCATCTATGGAATGCATTAGGCAGTGATGTGGTGGAGGCTGACTCCATACACAGTTTTAAATGTAGATATGATAGAGCCCAGTAGGCGTTGGAACCTGTACACCAGTTGATTAACAGTTGAGAGGCGGGACCAAAGAGCCAGAGCTCAACCCTCACAAGCACAATTAGGTGAGTACACGCGGGTGCGAGCATGCACATACACTTAAGTGCATCTAGTCGGTCAGTAAGCTAATGCGGCGGCCTCCAGTAACCTCCCAGAGGTTATTCATCGGTCTAATTCACAGCATAGACCACAATCCCAACTCCAAACCAATACATAACGACCCAATAACACTGCCAACCAATACAATCACTTGAGTCAAACTCCATCACCTTAATTGGCTCCAGTTCCACCGTCAACATTCAAGTGGACTTCACACTTCAAAAAAAAATGGCTGTTCAATTTAAAACAGAAAAAAAAATTAGTTTTCCCGCACAAAGTGAGCCAACAGTTGAATGCAATAGTAAGCCTTTTATAATTACTAAACATATATATACACCTGTTTTTGTCCTGTTTTTGTCCTGATCTTGTAACGAGTAACGATATTATTTCTTTTGTTTAAGTTCCATCAAGGAAGGGGGGTGAGGGGGTGGGGGGGAATCAGATAGATTATTGTATTTAAAATTACGTAAGTAAATCTATTTATCCCATTTGGCGGCAAAACAAGCACCCATGGTCAACAATAGACACCCAGGGTCAACAATAGACACCCAGGGGTCAACAATAGACACCCAGGGTCAACAATAGACACCCAGGGTCAACAATAGACACCCAGGGTCAACAATAGACACCCAGGGTCAACAATAGACACCCACGGTCAACAATAGACACCCAGGGTCAACAATAGACACCCAGGGGTCAACAATAGACACCCAGGGTCAACAATAGACACCCAGGGTCAACAATAGACACCCAGGGTCAACAATAGACACCCAGGGTCAACAATAGACACCCAAGGTCAACAATAGACACCCAGGGGTCAACAATAGACACCCAGGGTCAACAATAGACACCCACGGTCAACAATAGACACCCAGGGGTCAACAATAGACACCCAGGGTCAACAATAGACACCCAGGGTCAACAATAGACACCCAGGGGTCAACAATAGACACCCAGGGTGAACAATAGACACCCAGGGTGAACAATAGACACCCAGGGGTCAACAATAGACACCCAGGGTCAACAATAGACACCCAGGGTCAACAATAGACACCCAGAGTCAACAATAGACACCCAGGGTCAACAATAGACACCCAGGGTTAACAATAGACACCTAGGGTCAACAATAGACACCCACGGTCAACAATAGACACCCAGGGTGAACAATAGACACCCAGGGTGAACAATAGACACCCAGGGTCAACAATAGACACCCAGGGGTCAACAATAGACACCCAGGGGTCAACAATAGACACCCAGGGTCAACAATAGACACCCACGGTCAACAATAGACACCCAGGGGTCAACAATAGACACCCAGGGTCAACAATAGACACCCAGGGTCAACAATAGACACCCAGGGGTCAACAATAGACACCCAGGGTGAACAATAGACACCCAGGGTGAACAATAGACACCCAGGGGTCAACAATAGACACCCAGGGTCAACAATAGACACCCAGGGTCAACAATAGACACCCAGGGTCAACAATAGACACCCAGGGTCAACAATAGACACCCAGGGTTAACAATAGACACCTAGGGTCAACAATAGACACCCACGGTCAACAATAGACACCCAGGGTGAACAATAGACACCCAGGGTCAACAATAGACACCCAGGGTCAACAATAGACACCCAGGGGTCAACAATAGACACCCAGGGGTCAACAATAGACACCCAGGGGTCAACAATAGACACCCAGGGTCAACAATAGACACCCAGGGTCAACAATAGACACCCAGGGGTCAACAATAGACACCCAGGGGTCAACAATAGACACCCAGGGTCAACAATAGACACCCAGGGTCAACAATAGACACCCAGGGGTCAACAATAGACACCCAGGGTCAACAATAGACACCCAGGGTCAACAATAGACACCCAGGGGTCAACAATAGACACCCAGGGTCAACAATAGACACCCAGGGTCAACAATAGACACCCAGGGTCAACAATAGACACCCAGGGTCAACAATAGACACCCAGGGTCAACAATAGACACCCAGGGGTCAACAATAGACACCCAGGGTCAACAATAGACACCCAGGGTCAACAATAGACACCCAGGGTCAACAATAGACACCCAGGGTCAACAATAGACACCCAGGGTCAACAATAGACACCCAGGGTCAACAATAGACACCCAGGGGTCAACGATAGACACCCAGGGTCAACAATAGACACCCAGGGGTCAACAATAGACACCCAGGGTCAACAATAGACACCCAGGGTCAACAATAGACACCCAGGGTGAACAATAGACACCCAGGGTCAACAATAGACACCCAGGGGTCAACAATAGACACCCAGGGGTCAACAATAGACACCCAGGGTCAACAATAGACACCCACGGTCAACAATAGACACCCAGGGGTCAACAATAGACACCCAGGGTCAACAATAGACACCCAGGGTCAACAATAGACACCCAGGGGTCAACAATAGACACCCAGGGTGAACAATAGACACCCAGGGTGAACAATAGACACCCAGGGGTCAACAATAGACACCCAGGGTCAACAATAGACACCCAGGGTCAACAATAGACACCCAGGGTCAACAATAGACACCCAGGGTCAA
>NC_091192.1:19741326-19761326 GCF_040958095.1 Procambarus clarkii | reverse complement strand
AAAATATATAAAATCCTTGCACTGTATCCATATTTCGCTTCCGGTACATAAATGACGTATGAGACTAAGAAACAAGTAGTGTATTGTGAAGACTAATAGTAAACAGCAGCTCCCTTATGACTATAATATCTCCATAGCTCAAACAATTTATATATTAGCCACGAGACCTACCATTAATGTACAATGATTAACTGTAAATACATAGCTACTGACGTGGCATAATCTCTCTCTTACTACTAGTAGGATAATTATAAGGTATTCAGGGTAGATGTACTGGTTTCGCCGTCTCTCCCTATAATGATTTAGACTAAGGATGGAGAAAAGCTCACACAGAGAATACCTTGAGTTCAGTGAGAGAACTGACACTGCGAACACGGTCCTTCTCATTCCTCGTGAATGGTGCCCGCGTAATGAGACTTCCGGTACACAGGGTACACAGTTACTGTGTATCCTCACAGTTACTGTGAGCGTCAGTGGCGCCAGCGGTCGGTCTAGTCGTGGAGACAGGAGCCATGCACAACATGGATACACCTGCGTAGTATCACACACAGCTGGCTCTTAACACACACTGTGTAACCCTTCACATAGTCTAGGGCAGGTGTATATAATATCCAGGGACCTTAATACTATGACAGTTATTTTTTGACTGACACATTTAGGTACATGTGGACTTGTGCAGCTGCCCTGGAGTATATGAAGGGGAGTACAGTGTGTGTCAAGAACTAGCTGCCCTGGAGTATATGAAGGGGAGTACAGTGTGTGTCAAGAACTAGCTGCCCTGGAGTATATGAAGGGGAGTACAGTGTGTGTCAAGAACTAGCTGCCCTGGAGTATATGAAGGGGAGTACAGTGTGTGTCAAGAACTAGCTGCCCTAGACTATATGAAGGGGAGTACAGTGTGTGTCAAGAACTAGCTGCCCTGGAGTATATGAAGGGGAGTACAGTGTGTGTCAAGAACTAGCTGCCCTAGACTATATGAAGGGGAGTACAGTGTGTGTCAAGAACTAGCTGCCCTGGAGTATATGAAGGGGAGTACAGTGTGTGTCAAGAACTAGCTGCCCTGGAGTATATGAAGGGGAGTACAGTGTGTGTCAAGAACTAGCTGCCCTGGAGTATATGAAGGGGAGTACAGTGTGTGTCAAGAACTAGCTGCCCTGGAGTATATGAAGGGGAGTACAGTGTGTGTCAAGAACTAGCTGCCCTGGAGTATATGAAGGGGAGTACAGTGTGTGTCAAGAACTAGCTGCCCTGGAGTATATGAAGGGGAGTACAGTGTGTGTCAAGAACTAGCTGCCCTAGACTATATGAAGGGGAGTACAGTGTGTGTCAAGAACTAGCTGCCCTGGACTATATGAAGGAGAGTACAGTGTGTGTCAAGAACTAGCTGCCCTGGAGTATATGAAGGGGAGTACAGTGTGTGTCAAGAACTAGCTGCCCTGGAGTATATGAAGGGGAGTACAGTGTGTGTCAAGAACTAGCTGCCCTGGAGTATATGAAGGGGAGTACAGTGTGTGTCAAGAACTAGCTGCCCTGGAGTATATGAAGGGGAGTACAGTGTGTGTCAAGAACTAGCTGCCCTGGAGTATATGAAGGGGAGTACAGTGTGTGTCAAGAACTAGCTGCCCTGGAGTATATGAAGGGGAGTACAGTGTGTGTCAAGAACTAGCTGCCCTGGAGTATATGAAGGGGAGTACAGTGTGTGTCAAGAACTAGCTGCCCTGGAGTATATGAAGGGGAGTACAGTGTGTGTCAAGAACTAGCTGCCCTAGACTATATGAAGGGGAGTACAGTGTGTGTCAAGAACTAGCTGCCCTGGACTATATGAAGGAGAGTACAGTGTGTGTCAAGAACTAGCTGCCCTGGAGTATATGAAGGGGAGTACAGTGTGTGTCAAGAACTAGCTGCCCTGGAGTATATGAAGAGGAGTACAGTGTGTGTGTCAAGAACTAGCTGCCCTGGAGTATATGAAGGGGAGTACAGTGTGTGTCAAGAACTAGCTGCCCTAGACTATATGAAGGGGAGTACAGTGTGTGTCAAGAACTAGCTGCCCTGGACTATATGAAGGGGAGTACAGTGTGTGTCAAGAACTAGCTGCCCTGGACTATATGAAGGGGAGTACAGTGTGTGTCAAGAACTAGCTGCCCTAGACTATATGAAGGGGAGTACAGTGTGTGTCAAGAACTAGCTGCCCTAGACTATATGAAGGGGAGTACAGTGTGTGTCAAGAACTAGCTGCCCTAGACTATATGAAGGGGAGTACAGTGTGTGTCAAGAATTAGCTGCCCTGGACTATATGAAGGGGAGTACAGTGTGTGTCAAGAACTAGCTGCCCTAGACTATATGAAGGGGGGTACAGAGTGTGTCAAGAACTAGCTACCCTAGACTATATGAAGGGGAGTACAGAGTGTGTCAAGAACTAGCTGCCCTAGACTATATGAAGGGGAGTACAGTGTGTGTCAAGAACTAGCTGCCCTAGACTATATGAAGGGGGGTACAGAGTGTGTCAAGAACTAGCTACCCTAGACTATATGAAGGGGAGTACAGAGTGTGTCAAGAACTAGCTGCCCTAGACTATATGAAGGGGAGTACAGTGTGTGTCAAGAACTAGCTGCCCTAGACTATATGAAGGGGAGTACAGTGTGTGTCAAGAACTAGCTGCCCTAGACTATATGAAGGGGAGTACAGTGTGTGTCAAGAACTAGCTGCCCTAGACTATATGAAGGGGGGTACAGTGTGTGTCAAGAACTAGCTGCCCTAGACTATATGAAGGGGGAGTACAGTGTGTGTCAAGAACTAGCTGCCCTAGACTATATGAAGGGGAGTACAGTGTGTGTCAAGAACTAGCTGCCCTAGACTATATGAAGGGGAGTACAGTGTGTGTCAAGAACTAGCTGCCCTAGACTATATGAAGGGGAGTACAGTGTGTGTCAAGAACTAGCTGCCCTAGACTATATGAAGGGGAGTACAGAGTGTGTCAAGAACTAGCTGCCCTAGACTATATGAAGGGGAGTACAGTGTGTGTCAAGAACTAGCTGCCCTAGACTATATGAAGGGGGAGTACAGTGTGTGTCAAGAACTAGCTGCCCTAGACTATATGAAGGGGAGTACAGTGTGTGTCAAGAACTAGCTGCCCTAGACTATATGAAGGGGAGTACAGTGTGTGTCAAGAACTAGCTGCCCTAGACTATATGAAGGGGAGTACAGTGTGTGTCAAGAACTAGCTGCCCTAGACTATATGAAGGGGGGTACAGTGTGTGTCAAGAACTAGCTACCCTAGACTATATGAAGGGGAGTACAGTGTGTGTCAAGAACTAGCTACCCTAGACTATATGAAGGGGGGTACAGTGTGTGTCAAGAACTAGCTGCCCTAGACTATATGAAGGGGAGTACAGTGTGTGTCAAGAACTAGCTGTCCTAGACTATATGAAAGGGAGTACAGTGTGTGTCAAGAACTAGCTGCCCTAGACTATATGAAGGGGGAGTACAGTGTGTGTCAAGAACTAGCTGCCCTAGACTATATGAAAGGGGAGTACAGAGTGTGTCATACCTCACATGTTTCATGTGTAAAAGCTTGGTAAGGTTAGCTTTAGCGTCTGTCTGTTAACGTTCGAGAGACAAACTGAGACATTCTCTCATATGCACAAACTAAGGGGGTACCCAGCACTGCCCGGGTCTGTTTGTATGTCTTTCCACTCTCATATATATATATATATACACACACACACATACACCCCTTCCTCATGAAGATGAAACCTTCTTTAAAGGTATAAATAAAAGATTAAATCTTAATTTTATCTTAAGAACTTAAGATGAAATAAGGTTTCCTCCTCCTTTTGTCTGGTAGTCAGGTGATGTGTCTCCCTGGTGGGGGGGGGGGGGGGAGTTGCTACCTGTGTGAGGCATGCTACCCCCCCCCCCCCCCGCCTCTCTCTCTCTCTCATATTCTATCTTGCTCTGAGAAAGGCCTCTACTGAAGGGCCGAAAACGCGTTCAGCAATCATATTTTTTCAATGTTTTTTAAAATATATACTGTATATATATATATATATATATATATATATATATATATATATATATATATATATATATATATATATATATATATATATATATATATATATATATATATATATATATATATATATCACACACGTTGCTGGGGCTCATCGAGCAACCTTTCCCTGTTTCCCCGTCCTCCCCACCATTCCCTTCTCCCTCATACCTTGAGGTTACCTTGAGTTGTTTTCATGGCTTAATGTCCCCACGGCCCGGTCGTCGACCAGGCCTCCCAATGTCCTCCCCACCATCCCCCACTCCCTCGTCCGATGCATTCCCAAATGATCTGATGTTCCCATCAGAAAAATGGGAAAAATTATCTGATGATCCCATTGCTGAAAAATAAGAACAATTAAAAAACGAAATGAAAAACAAAAATAAAATAAACAATACTCACGAAATGAATGGTATGGTAAACAACACAGCTCAATTCCAACGCAATGTCTCACACATAATAAATCAAAATGAAAAAAAATCGAAATCTATGAAAATTCAATTTTTCAATGCAATCGTAAACATAGAAATGGAATAGTAACATAATTAGTATAGTGTGTGTTGCTTTCACGTGCAACAGATGGCACTATTTTTAAGGAAAAACCATGTTTTTACCTGTCACAGGTGTGGCATCTATATAGCAGGTATGTAAAAACACGCTCATATGCGCGAATAGAACGTTGTGTCAAAATTTCAAAGCAATCGGTGAAGGTACAGGAGGAGGAGGAGGAGGAGGAGGAGGAGGAAGAGAAGGAGGAGGAAGAGAAGGAGGAGGAGGAGGAGGAAGAGGAGAAGGGAAGAGCTTTGGGAAGGCAACGACGGTCAATCCATCCTGACCACGAGCTACACAAATGTTATTTTGAACGGCGACTGCTTCTTTCAATTGCCAATTTTTTATCAGTCATGGGATTGAGAGAGGGTGGGCAGGGGGGGTCCTGGGGGTTAAGAGAGGGTGGGCAGGGGGGGGGTCCTGGGGGTTGAGAGAGGGTGGGCAGGGGGGGGGTCCTGGGGGTTGAGAGAGGGTGGGCAGGGGGGGTGGTCCTGGGGGTTGAGAGAGGGTTGGCAGGGGGGGTCCTGGGGGTTGAGAGAGGGTGGGCAGGGGGGGGGGTCCTGGAGGTTTAGAGAGGGTGGGCAGGGGGGTGGGTCCTGGGGGTTGAGAGAGGGTGGGCAGGGGGGGGGGGGTAGGTCCTGGAGGTTGAGAGAGGGTGGGCAGGGGGGGGGGTCCTGGGGGTTGAGAGAGGGTGGGCAGGGGGGGGTCCTGGGGGTTGAGAGAGGGTGGGCAGGGGGAGGTGGTCCTGGGGGCTGAGAGAGGGTGGGCAGGGGGAGGTGGTCCTGGGGGCTGAGAGAGGGTGGACAGGGAGTCATCATAATATCAGTGATAAGGCTCCTTGTCGATACCACACTTACTGGAATTTATGGAGGAGGAGACGGAGACAGATGCAAGGGAAGAGATAAGAAGGAAGAGGGGAAGAAATGTGTGAAGGAGAGGAAGGGAGAGAGAGAGAGAGAGGGAGCAAGAAGCAGATAAAGAGTGGAGAGAAAGAAGAAGATGGAAACAGAGAGCCAGGGTATTAAGCAGGTGCCGCGTGGAGTAGTGTCAAAAAGGGGTTATCTTATCTTGAGGTTATCTTGAAATGATTTCTGGGCTTTAGTGTCCCCGCGGCCCGGTCCTCGACCAGGCCTCCACCCCCAGGAAGCAGCCCGTGACAGCTGACTAACACCCAGGTACCTATTTTACTGCTAGGTAACAGGGGCATAGGGTGAAAGAAACTCTGCCCATTGTTTCTCGCCGGCGCCTGGGATCGACCCCAGGGCCACAGGATCACAAGTCCAGTGTGCTGTCCGCTCGGCCGACCGGCTCCCTTATACATACCGGGGTGTGTATAAGTAGTTCAGGAAACTTCTGGAAACATCTTGGTAGTTAGTAGTCCGTCCATCCACGTTAACAATACTACATCTTGTTACGAGGTTACAGGCCTGTTTTGTAGTGCTTACGTTACAATACGACTTAATTAATATAACTTCTCCCCCAAAACGTCGCATAAGTTACGGAATCGCCCAGCCGTTAGAAATCCTACGGATTAGTACAAATTAAACACACCGTAAAACTGACGTTTTCCGACCTACGGTTGCTTGGGTTCATACATTTCTATTTAGGTAAAACAGTTGCAATTTTAACGGAGTGGCAAACTGTGACAACTGAATGGCAGTTTAACATTTAACATTGTGTCGCGGATTCTCGTATGACTTCCGTGTTCCCGCCTAGTCCCATCCTGGCCACTGGCGGGTAAACGATACGTGACTCTGATTGGCTGGGGGTTAAAAGCGCCAGCCAATCAGCTCAAGGCAGGCTGGTATCTCTCACTGGCAGCCGGGAGTGAGCTCACTAGGTTCCCAGAGATCATGGGGGACAGTCATACACGACAGCGCTCCTCAGTTTTGTCGCTCCTCAGGTATAGTGGAGCTTTTATGAGAAGTTTTATGGAGAAATTATGAGAAGGATTAAGACAAAGGAGGACAGCAAGAGGCTGCAGGATGACCTGGACAGACTGAAGGAATGGTTCAACAAATGGCTATTAGGGTTTAACTCGAGCAAGTGCAAAGTGATGAAGATAGGCGTAGGGAGCAGGAGGCCAAACACAAGGTACCAGCTGGGAGAGGAAATCCTTCAGGAGTCAGGACAAGAGAAAGATCTGGAGGTTGATATCACACCAAACCTGTACTCTGAAGCTCACATCAAATGGATAACATCAGCGGCGTATGCAAGGCTGGAACATAAGAACTGCCTTCAGAAACTTGTGTAAGGAATCATTCAGAACTTTGTATACCTCATACGTCAGACCAATACTGGAATATGCAGCTGCAGCCTGGAATCCACATCTAGTCTAACACAAAACAAAGTTAAAGAAGGTTCAGAGGTAAGCCACCAGGATAGTCTCCGAGCTGAGAGGAATGAGCCACGAGGAAAAAATATTGAAACTAAACCTCACGACACTGGAAGACAGAAGAATTAGGGGAGACATGATCACTACCCATACAATTCTCAGAGGAACTGACAGGGTAGATAAGGATAATCTAACACGGGAGGTACGCGAACAAGGGGACACAGGTGGAAACTTAATACTCAAATGAGCCACAAGGACGTTAGAAAGAACTTTTTCAGTATCAGAGTAGATAACAGATGGAATGTATTAGGTGAGATATCAAGAGTGGAGACGCCTCCACTACAATACCTTTGCTATGTAACGAATAATACATTTGATTTTGTCCTTGTATTATGCATCTTGTGGAGAGGATTACAGACGAGTTACAAAGGTTCAAAATAATAGGTTTAGGAACCGAACACCTCCCTTCCAACCCCCCCCCCCAAAAAAAAAAAAGCCTGTACAAATTTTAATAAGGTAGTTACACAGCTAAATACCCGTATCAACAATCATTTATAACAAAACTGAACATTACAGTATGTAATTAAAATGATTTCGTGTACATTATTATTGAGACTGTTCGGTAATTAGTGTGCTGATATTTTGTGTAAATCCAGTTATAAAGGGACAGTTATTTATGCATTTTTTATTTGTATAAAAGTTTTTATGGACATTTTTTTATTTGATTTAATTTAAATTATCAGTGAGCATTTTATCTGAATTACAGCACAGCTGCTCAGTGCTCAATACAGTTTTCGTTTGAGAAAATCCCTACTAATGAGATTATATATATTATATATAGATAGTTTATACACATTTATTCTATGTGTAAATATAGGGATGGATGCATACAAGAAATGATATAGATATATATATATATATATATATATATATATATATATATATATATATATATATATATATATATATATAAATCCACTTCATTAACCTGTTGGTTTGAGGGTTTGGCTCCCAACAATCTCTCTCTCTCTCTCTCTCTCTCTCTCTCTCTCTCTCTCTCTCTCTCTCTCTCTCTCTCTCTCTCTCTCTCTCTCTCTCTCTTTCTCTTTCTTTCTCCCCAAAATGGCCTGTCAGGTCACTGGTTCAGAGAGCGGAATGTTAAAGATCAATGGACTTCCGAAATCCAATCAAAGTTGAGGACAAGGGTGGAGACTGTCCGAAGACAGGGAGCCAGGGGACAGGGAGCCATGAGACAGGGAGCCATGCGACAGGGAGCCATGGGACAGGGAGCCAGGGGACAGGGAGCCATGCGACAGGGAGCCATGGGACAGGGAGCCAGGGGACAGGGTGCCATGGGACAGGGAGCCATGCGACAGGGAGCCATGGGACAGGGAGCCAGGGGACAGGGAGCCATGCGACAGGGAGCCATGGGACAGGGAGCCAGGGGACAGGGAGCCATGAGACAGGGAGCCATGCGACAGGGAGCCATGGGACAGGGAGCCAGGGGACAGGGAGCCATGGGACAGGGAGCCATGCGACAGGGAGCCAGGGGACAGGGAGCCATGCGACAGGGAGCCATGGGACAGGGAGCCAGGGGACAGGGAGCCATGAGACAGGGAGCCATGCGACAGGGAGCCATGGGACAGGGAGCCAGGGGACAGGGAGCCAGGGAACAGGGATCCATGAGACAGGGAGCCATGAGACAGGGAGCAAGGAGACAGGGAGCCAGGAGACAGGGAGACAGGAGACAGGTCACCCGGATCACCGCTTCAACCAAGCCAAGACACCTCAAAGCCCTTAAGACTAAGAATACAATGAAAACCCGAGATCAAGAATATAATGAGCTCGTATAAATAGTATGAAGGGTCAAGTTAACAATATGATGAAGAACCAAATTAAAGAATATGAAGAACTCAAACTAACGCCACAGACAGGGAAGACAGGAACCTCAAGAATCTAACTAGACACGTGTGGAAATAATCCATGGAAAGTCTATAAGTGAAGCCATGAACGTCATCAAATAGTTATAAGGGCGTCAGTAAATAGCTAACCGTGTCATTAAATAGGAACATCAATACATAGGTTTCAGGCGACAATAAATAGCCAAAGGCGTCAATAAATAGCCAAGGGTGTCAATAAATAGCCAAGGGTGTTAATAAATAGCCAAGGGTGTTAATAAATAGCCAAGGGTGTTAATAAATAGCCAAGGGTGTTAATAAATAGCCAAGGGTGTTAATAAATAGCCAAGGGTGTTAATAAATAGCCAAGGGTGTTAATAAATAGCCAAGGGTGTTAATAAATAGCCAAGGGTGTTAATAAATAGCCAAGGGTGTTAATAAATAGCCAAGGGTGTTAATAAATAGCCAAGGGTGTTAATAAATAGCCAAGGGTGTTAAGAACTCATCCAACACACACACTCTCTCTCTCTCTCTGGGTTGTAAACTATTATTGGGAATGATAAAATGTTGTAAATCTGGGTTAAGGGCCACTGCTCTTGTGGTCAAGGGCCACTACTCTGGTGGGTCAAGGGCCACTGAACTGATGGTCTAAGGCCACTGCTCTGGTGGTCAAGGGCCACTACTCTGGTGGGTCAAGGGCCACTGAACTGATGGTCTAAGGCCACTGCTCTGGTGGTCAAGGGCCACTACTCTGGTGGGTCAAGGGCCACTACTCTGGTGGTCAAGGGCCACTGAACTGGTGGTCTAAGGTTGGGAATGTAGTTATAGATAAGAGGGCGCCAAATGAGGCTGTTAGCGTCGCCCTCTCATCCATATAGTCGTGAAGAATTAACCAGACACAAGAAAACAAGTTCAGGTACTTTCGGAGCTCCAAAATTAACATTCCTACAACCAATGTTTATTGGACTGTAGTTTATTCCAGCAGCTAAAGAATCATTTACAACACAATATCCGATTAGATCTTAAGTGCTATGTTCTATTCTTCTCGTCACTTACGATGCGACAAAGGCTGATAGGTCGAAGGTTAGTGCATAACACGACCAGTACATAAGAGAAATATTGAAAAAATATTCATCTAATAACATTCGTAAACACTTGCGAAACCTGTACATCTTTTCTTAATCAGAGTGGCGTTGTTTACAAAATGACTACGGGTTTCGAAGGCTTATTGTTTTAAGCCATCTCGTATAGTGCTTCGGAGCTTATAAACTGTATAACAAATGTAAACAAAGCTGCCATGAATTAATGGGGGGGGGGAAGATGTAAAGGTTTCGTAAGAGGTTGGCGTGAATGTTTGATAAATCGGGGCCCCAGGTCTGCACTCATCTCCAGTAGGGAAGCGACCCGAGTGAATGTCATTGTTCCAGCGTCCTTCACTCTAGAGACATGATGAGACATTTTGACAGGTTGGATAACAAGAACCTTTCACACTAGAGATGCTATACCGATGATGATACTTTTCAAAACGCTTGTGCTATCTAGAGTGGAATACTGCTGCACAATGACAGCACCTTTCAAAGCTGGAGAAATTGCTGACCTGGAGAGCGTGCAGAGATCCTTTACTGCTAAAATCCACTCAGTAAAACATCTAAATTACTGGGACCGACTAAAGAGCCTAAATCTGTACTCCCTTGAGCGCAGGCGGGAGAGATACATAATAATTTACACGTGGAAAATAGTAGAGGGGTTGGTCCCAAACCTGCACACAGAAATAACACCACATGAGATCAGAAGGCATGGCAGGATGTGCAGAATACCCCCGTTGAAGAGCAGAGGTGCAACAGGTACTCTGAGAGAGAACTCTATCAACATCAGAGGCCCGAGACTGTTCAACACGCTTCCACTACACATAAGGGACATAACTGGCCGACCCCTCACAGTGTTCAAGAGAGAACTATCAACATCAGAGGCCCGAGACTGTTCAACACGCTTCCACTACACATAAGGGACATAACTGGCCGACCCCTCACAGTGTTCAAGAGAGAACTATCAACATCAGAGGCCCGAGACTGTTCAACACGCTTCCACTACACATAAGGGGCATAACTGGCCGACCCCTCACAGTGTTCAAGAGAGAACTATCAACATCAGAGGCCCGAGACTGTTCAACACGCTTCCACTATACATAAGGGACATAACTGGCCGACCCCTCACAGTGTTCAAGAGAGAACTATCAACATCAGAGGCCCCGAGACTGTTCAACACGCTTCCACTACACATAAGGGACATAACTGGCCGACCCCTCACAGTGTTCAAGAGAGAACTATCAACATCAGAGGCCCGAGACTGTTCAACACGCTTCCACTATACATAAGGGACATAACTGGCCGACCCCTCACAGTGTTCAAGAGAGAACTATCAACATCAGAGGCCCGAGACTGTTCAACACGCTTCCACTACACATAAGGGACATAACTGGCCGACCCCTCACAGTGTTCAAGAGAGAACTTCACAAACACCTCCAAAGGATACCTGATCAACCAGGCTGTGACTCATACATCAGGCTGCGAGCAGCCGCGTCCAACAGCCTAATTGACCAGTCCAGCAACGAGGAGGCCTAGTCGACGACCGGGCCACGGGGTCGCTGAGCCCCGGAATCACCTCAGGATACAAGATACTACAAATAAACAGACCATCATTACCGGCACGAACTTGAGGTTGGTAAAGCTTGGAGTATCCCATAACTTTGGTAAACCCTCTCCCTCAGTTCTTCCCTTCCCTTCCTCTGCCTTTCTCTCCCTCCTTCCCTCTGCCCTTCCCTCCCTTCGCCTGCCCTTCCTCCCTAACCTACACCGGCAAACTTCTTGATCTGCCCTAGTCCAATCTCGTCAATAAAAATTGAGATCCAGTCTACAAATTGAGGAGAAACGACCCTGGGCAAGATAATGCTACCCAACTGCCCTCCCCTACGACCGGAAAGCCCACGCTATAAATCTGGAAATCCCGCCCGTGCGCCCTCTCGCGCCAGAGGCCACTTCCGCGCCCACCATCCATCAATAGTCATCAGCTGGGTTTCGAGTGGATGTTGACGTCGCTGGAAATCCTCGAACGCAGTCCAAGAAAACATATCTTACTCGGCAAGGACGGAGCCGGGGGAAACAATGGTTGTTATACCTGAGTTACAGATACCAAGCAACGAGGAGAGGTCAGACGAGATGGAGAGAAGACAGGGGATATGAGAGAGAGAGAGAGAGAGAGAGAGAGAGAGAGAGAGAGAGAGAGAGAGAGAGAGAGAGAGAGAGAGAGAGAGAGAGAGAGAGAGAGAGAGAGAGAGACAGACAGACAGACAGACAGACAGACAGACAGACAGACAGACAGACAGACAGACAGACAGACAGACAGACAGACAGACAGACAGACAAATACAAAGAATTACAGAGATTTAGGAAGAAAATGTGAAACAAGAACAAAAAAATAATAAGAAACAAAGGAGGAACTATGAAGACAAGAGAGTAATGAATGGTGAAGAGACACAAAGAAAGGACACAGACAGAAGACAAAACTAACAATGAACATAAAAAGAAGAAACTGAGAGAATAGTGATAACAGAATCGTAGAGATCAAAATAGAATACAAAATCATCTAAATAGAAGAGGATGAAGGAGGGAGGAGGAGGAGGAGGAGGAGGAGGAGGATAATGAGAAACCGGGGGAAGGAAAAGACAGGAGAGAAGAGGAGGAGAAGTGGGTGAAAGGAACAGAGGAGCAAGATAAAGAGAAATACGAGTAGAAATCGACAGATAAAATAGGGAATAGGATAATAAGGACACATGTTGAGATCGGAGGAAGAGACATACTTGAGAAGAGGGTAAGAGAGGTGAGAGGAGAAAGGAAGAGAGGGGGGAGAAAAGAGTGATGAAAAGGGGGCTGGATAAGGAAAAACATGTTTGTTATTTCCTGGGTGAGTCCTTTGACGAGGAGGGGGGAGGGGGGGGCGGGGATACTAGGAAATACCCCCTCTCAAACCATACCCCACACCCCCCCCCCCCCTCTCACCTTCATTACCTCCTAACTGAAGCCTGGGTTGAGCTCTGGCTCTCTGGTCCCGCCTCTCAACTGTCAATCAACAGGTGTACAGGTTCCTGAGCCTACTGGGCTCTATCATATCTACACTTGAAACTGTGCATGGAGTCAGCCTCCACCACATTGCTTCCTAATGCATTCCATTTGTCAACCACTCTGACACTAAAAAAGTTCTTTCTAATATCTCTGTGGCTCATTTGGGCACTCAGTTTCCACCTGTGTCCCCTTGTGCGTGTTCCCCTTGTGTTAAATAGCCTATCTTTATCAACCCTGTCGATTCCCTTGAGAATCTTGAATGTGGTGATCATGTCCCCCCTAACTCTTCTGTCTTCCAACGAAGTGATGTTCAATTCCCGTAGTCTCTCCTCGTAGCTCATACCTCTCAGCTCGGGTACTAGTCTGGTGGCAAACCTTTGAACCTTTTCCAGTTTAGTCTTATGCTTGACTAGATATGGACTCCATGCTGGAGCCGCATACTCCAGGATTGGTCTGACATATGTGGTATATAATGTTCTGAAAGATTCCTTACACAGGTTTCTTTAGGCCGTTCTTATGTTAGCCAACCTGGCATATGCTGCTGCTGTTATCCTCTTGATATGAGCTTCAGGGGACAGGTCTGGCGTGATATCAACCCCCAGGTCTTTCTCTCTCTCGGACTCTTGAAGTATTTCATCTCCCAAGTGATACCTTGTATCTGGTCTCCTGCTCCCTACTCCTATCTTCATTACATTACATTTGCTTGGGTTAAACTCTAACAACTGTGTGTATGTGTGTGTGTGTGTGTGTGTGTGTGTGTGTGTGTGTGTGTGTGTGTGTGTGTGTGTGTGTGTGTGTGTGTGTGTGTGTGTGTGTGTGTGTGTGTGCGTGTGCGTCTGTGTTATACATTTACATACACACTGGCTAACATTATTCTTTTAACATTTTATCTACAAATTTACAAATCCACAAGACTAATCAGTAAGAACAATATTTAACTTCTAAAATCCTTCTTCTGTCGTTGGTCTCAACTGTTAAATATAATTCTCTATAATTCTCTTAAAACTTGAGTTTCTAATTCCATTTTATAACATGGATTTAATGTATAATTTCTATATTTGTATCTCTTTTTTTCTTCTTATAAAACCATGTATTATCCTTCAACACTTTGGTGTTGAAGGGGGACATATATCTTATATTTCTTTTATATTAGTAAATCAGAGGTCTGGTGGCTATTGCCTCCACTCAAGCTATTGTTTATTTCTGCGATAAATCCTGTTTGATAAAATTTATGTTTATAAATGCTGTCGATACTTCAATAACTCTGTCTTGGATGGGGCTGATTTTGGAGAGAGAGAGAGAGAGAGAGAGAGAGAGAGAGAGAGAGAGAGAGAGAGAGAGAGAGAGAGAGAGAGAGAGAGAGAGAGAGAGAGAGAGAGAGAGAGAGAGAGAAAGAGAGAGAGAGAGAGAGTCAGTCAGTCGTACTTCCATCTAAATCCACTTCAACATTGGTCGAAAGTAAAAGTGGATGAGATTCAAATCCAGTTTTACAACTTACCGTAGACTAGTCGCTCTGTCTAATCTGTTTCACGGTAACTTCAATATGTAAACCTGTTAATTTGACCGGTTTACAGTCACTCTGTAAACTAGCCAAATTAACTGGGTTTCATTTGATCGGGTTCTCTATCGCAGTGCCACAATGGTCCACAAAACCAAATGTATTCAAACGACCTCCAAATGCAAAACACAATCAATACATGACCTATCCGTCATGACCTTATCTATCCGCCATGACCTTATCTATCCCTCATGAACTTATCTATCCTTCATGACCTTATCTATCCGTCATGACCTTATCTATCCTTCATGACCTTATCTATCCCCTCATGAACTTATCTATCCTTCATGACCTTATCTATCCGTCATGACCTTATCTATCCTTCATGACCTTATCTATCCCCTCATGAACTTATCTATCCTTCATGACCTTATCTATCCTTCATGACCTTATCTATCCTTCACGACCTTATCTATCCTTCATGAACTTATCTATCCTTCATGACCTTATCTGTCCCTCATAACCTTATCTATCTCTCATGACCTTATCTATCCTTCATGACCTTATCTATCCCTCATGACCTTATCTATCCTTCATGACCTTATCTATCCCTCATGAACTTATCTATCCTTCCTGACCTTATCTATCCTTCATGACCTTATCTATCCTTCATGACCTTATCTATCCTTCCTGACCTTATCTATCCTTCACGACCTTATCTATCCTTCATGAACTTATCTATCCTTCATGACCTTATCTGTCCCTCATGACCTTATCTATCTCTCATGACCTTATCTATCCTTCATGACCTTATTTATCCCTCATGACCTTATCTATCCTTCATGACCTTATCTGTCCCTCATGACCTTATCTATCTCTCATGACCTTATCTATCCTTCATGACCTTATCTGTCCCTCATGACCTTATCTATCTCTCATGACCTTATCTATCCTTCATGACCTTATCTATCCTTCATGACCTTATCTATCCTTCATGACCTTATCTATCCTTCATGACCTTATCTATCCCTTATGACCTTATCTATCCTTCATGATCTTATCTACTACTAACCGTCCATGGCTCCCACAAACCGTCAATCGCTCCCGTCTATCCCTCAATTATCCCCCGTCCAAAGCTCCGAGGCCTACCGGCCGTGCAATCTAGATAATCGAAGGCAAATCCTTCCTCAAGGACGACTACCTTTGAAGGAAAGGAGTGGGGGAGGGAGGCAGGGAAGGGAAGAGGATGATGATAGCAAAGTTGATAAGAAGAGGTGGAAGTGGGAAGGAGGGGTTGAGGAGGAAGAGGGAGAGAGGTAGGAGCCATGTAGGCGGTAGATAAGATTACTCAGGCCGGCGGGGAACACCGGAGAGAGGAGATTGCTCCCCAAATTGGGTTTAGCCGAAGTCAGGCCCATCCAAGAGGCAGAGCTGGCAGCGCTGTGTAGCCCCCTGCTGCTGCTGCTGCTGCTGCTGCTGGGGGCTGGCAATGCTGTATAGTCCCCTCCTCCTGCTGCTGCTGCTGGGGTTGGCAATGCTGTGTAGTCCCCTGCTGCTGCTGCTGCTGCTGGGGGCTGCTGGGGGCTGGCAATGCTGTGTAGTCCCCTGCTGCTGCTGCTGCTGGGGTTGGCAATGCTGCGTAGTCCCCTGCTGCTGCTGCTGCTGGGGTTGGCAATGCTGTGTAGTCCCCTGCTGCTGCTGCTGCTGCTGCTGCTGGGGGCTGGCAATGCTGTGTAGTCCCCTGCTGCTGCTGCTGCTGGGGTTGGCAATGCTGCGTAGTCCCCTGCTGCTTCTGCTGCTGCTGCTGCTGGGGTTGGCAATGCTGTGTAGTCCCCTGCTGCTGCTGCTGCTGCTGCTGCTGCTGGGGGCTGCTGGGGGCTGGCAATGCTGTGTAGTCCCCTGCTGCTGCTGCTGCTGGGGTTGGCAATGCTGCGTAGTCCCCTGCTGCTGCTGCTGCTGCTGCTGGGGTTGGCAATGCTGCGTAGTCCCCTGCTGCTGCTGCTGCAGCTGCTGGGGGCTGGCAGCGCTGTGTAGTCCCCTGCTGCCGCTGCTGCTGCTGCTGCCGCTGCTGCTGCTGCTGCCGCTGCTGGGGCTGGCAATGCTGTATAGTCCCCTGCTGCTGCTGGGGGCTGCCTCCTAGCGACGGTTCACCTACTGCTACTGCCTCCTAGCGAGGGGTTCACCTACTGCCGCTGCTCCAGTGCGACGACTCCCCTGCTAGTGTTTGCAGGTGATGGTTCCCCTGAGAGCCACCTGGCGGCAGCGGTCCATATTTAAGTGAGTCGTGGCTCACACCTTACCTGCCGGAAGGGAGAGAGAGAAGCGTCACTCACGCTATTGAGTTTGCATTAATGTGGGGCACAGGTGTATGTGTGTGTGTGGGGGGGGGGGGGGATGGTGTAGGGGGGGGGGAGGAAATGGGGGGTGGGGTGTTTGTGTGTGTGTTTTTGTGACTTTTATTCGGTTAACTCTCACAAAAACAAACATTTTTTTATCACAAACAGATTTTTAAAACCACAGATTAAAGTTCGTGTCTTGTTGCTTTTTACTCCATCTACTTACCTGATTTTACATAGAAAACGAGTTTCCTCCCATTCCCATTGCCCCATCCTAGTGTCTATCCACTCTCTATCCGCTTTATCGACGCTCAGCAGTAATTTGGATGTGTGGATCATGTCCCCCCCTTACTATTTCTTCAACTGACATTTGGTTCAACTCTCTTTAAAACTCTGGGATATAAAGTCCTGTATCAAACGTGATTATTTTATCGATTCATATTTAGCGGTTAGGGAGATGTGGGGGGGGGGGGTCCCTTGCTGGTGCTTTAAACTCCAGCATTGCTTACCTTGAGGTTACCTTGAGGTTACCTTGAGGTTACCTTGAGGTTACCTTGAGGTTACCTTGAGGTTACCTTGAAGTGCTTCCGGGGCTTAGCGTCCCCGCGGCCCGGTCGTCGACCAGGCCTCCTCCTGCTTGAACAAACTATATGTAGCTTACGGAAAGTACGTATAACGAGTCATGCTGCCACAATCCACAGAAAGAATCACATTGTAACAATCAGAATTAAAAGTCTCGTAACAATCAGAATAAAAGTCTCATTGTAACAATCAGAATAAAAGTCTCATTGTAACAATCAGAATAAAAGTCTCATTGTAACAATCAGAATAAAAGTCTCATTGTAACAATCAGAATATAAGTCTCATTGTAACAATCAGAATATAAGTCTCATTGTAACAATCAGAATAAAAGTCTCATTGTAACAATCAGAATATAAGTCTCATTGTAACAATCAGAATATAAGTCTCATTGTAACAATCAGAATAAAAGTCTCATTGTAACAATCAGAATATAAGTCTCATTGTAACAATCAGATTAAAAGTCTCATTGTAACAATCAGAATAAAAGTCTCATTGTAACAATCAGAATAAAAGTCTCATTGTAACAATCAGAATTAAAAGTCTCGTAACAATCAGAATAAAAGTCTCATTGTAACAATCAGAATAAAAGTCTCATTGTAACAATCAGAATAAAAGTCTCATTGTAACAATCAGAATAAAAGTCTCATTGTAACAATCAGAATAAAAGTATCATTGTAACAATCAGAATAAAAGTCTCATTGTAACAATCAGAATATAAGTCTCATTGTAACAATCAGAATAAAAGTCTCATTTTAACAATCAGATTAAAAGGCTCACTGTAACAATCCACCTAAGGAACGACCATCACACAAAAGGCCATTTAAACGACGTAAACATTACAGAATAATTACAGACAATTCAGAACCAGCTTAATGTTAACGTGTCAGAAACGGAAAAAGATATCAATAATTCAATATAATTCCGTATAATTACCACAACGCAAGCGGGGCCACAAAATACGATATCGTAATCCGACAATAAGTTAAAATCATCAAAGCGGAGACAGATCAACAAAGAAAAATAATGAATAATAATGTATAATTCAGTATAATTTGGCGTCGTATAAGTGTAGAGAGATTTGTATAAAATATTCATTTATTTCCAAGTAATTGGGGGAATTACTTCGAGATAAACTAGGCAATTTCCTTTAAATGTTTTTGTAGGTTATTAAACAAATTATTGTGGCTGTTGTTGTTGTTGTTTAAGATTCGCTACCTGGGACAAATAGTTCCAAGTAGCACGGTCTATGGTGATCCCCCGTAGTAAGTCTTATTGAGGCGTATTTTCAATCCTATTACGAACACCGGTATACAAGCGTATAACAGGGGGTCGTTTGAGATAAATGTGTTAGAATGTAGACCACAGTTGAGTCATCCTGTGAGTTAATGAGTATGAAAATCTATGTTTCTGGTTATTTCACTAATTGTTCACTAATTTCCCAGTTGCATCTGTAACCTAGACGTAGTTTATATAACCGAACTGCTATTTTCAGTTCATATTTCATGTGGATTCCTTTCGGGGTATTTAACCCTGTTTAATTTGGTGGCTTGAAGATGTTATATTGAAGAGGGATTACATTTCTCTCCTTCTGCTACTATATATATATATATATATATATATATATATATATATATATATATATATATATATATATATATATATATATATATATATATATATATATATGTCGTACCTAGTAGCCAGAACGCACTTCTCAGCCTACTATGCAAGGCCCGATTTGCCTAATAAGCCAAGTTTTCATGAATTAATTGTTTTTCGACTACCTAACCAACCTAACCTAACCTAACCTACCTTTTTCGGCTACCTAACCTAACCTAACCTATAAAGATAGGTTAGGTAGGGTTGGTAGGGTTGGTTAGGTTCGGTCATATATCTACATTAATTTTAACTCCAATAAAAAAAAATTGACCTCATACATAATGAAATGGGTAGATTTATCATTACATAAGAAAAAAATTAAAGAAAATATATTAATTCAGGAAAACTTGGCTTATTAGGCAAATCGGGCCTTGCATAGTAGGCCGAGAAGTGCGTTCTGGCTACTTGGTACGACATATATATATATATGTATATATACCAGAGGGGGGGGGGGGAGAATATAACGCCCCTCCCTCTTGTGTATATGCATCATTGCTATTAATTAATACCAGTCAGAACTCGCAAAATCTGTGTACAGTAATAGAGTGGAAGTGCATTTGTGTATCAGCTGACCAATTAGGAATTAAGTGGCTTCCGGTATAACACACATTCATTATGCACGTGCACACGCACACACACACACAGGGAGGTCTGGTAGCCTGGTGGATAGCGCGCAGGACTCGTAATTCTGTGGCGCGGGTTCGATTCCCGCACCAGGCAGAAACAAATGGGCAAAGTTTCTTTCACCCTGAATGCTCCTGTTACCTAGCAGTAAATAGGTACCTGGGAGTTAGTCAGCTGTCACGGGCTGCTTCCTAGGGTGTGTGTGTGTGTGGTGTGGAGGGAAAAAAAAACAGTAGTTAGTAAACAGTTGATTAACAGTTGAGAGGCGGGCCGAAAGAGCAAAGCTCAACCCCCGCAAACACAAAGTCATAGTTATAAGAGTCCAGGTTCGATTCCCGGTCGAGACAGAA
>NC_091192.1:19720602-19740826 GCF_040958095.1 Procambarus clarkii | reverse complement strand
TCTCTCTCTCTCTCTCTCTCTCTCTCTCTCTCTCTCTCTCTCTCTCTCTCTCTCTCTCTCTCTCTCTCTCTCTCTCTCTCTCTCTCTCTCTCTCTCTCTCTCTTTCTCTCTACTTTTCCGCCTCTCGTTTCTCCTCTTTCGTTGTCTGCCATTCCTTACATTTATCCCTCCTTTCTTCTTTCCTTCCCTTCTGTCATCCTTCTCTTTCTTCTTCTTCTTCTTCTTATTCCTTTCTTCCCTCCCCCCCCCCGGTCCCTCCCTCTGCATCATACCTTGGTGCAGGTAAAGAGGAACCCAGTCAACCCACAGTCAATCCACAGTCAACCCAGGGCCCAATAGTTACCATTTCCTGAAGGAGGCTTGGGGCGGGTGGCTGTAGGTGTATATGCACGCACACACACACGCGCGTGCGCTCTCATACACGCATACACACACACACACACACACACACATTTAAACACGGTCTTATACACGTACACAAGGCCTCGAACGCTTGCATATATACACACATAAGCTCTCATACTCGTATGTAAACGTGTGTGCGTGCATGCTCGCACACACGCGCACTCTCACACATGCACACGAACGCAAACACATACACAAGCACACACAAGCACACACACACACACCCACACACACACACACACACACACACACACACACACACACACACACACACACACACACACACACACACACACACACACACACACACACACATACACACACACACACACACACACACACACACACAAACACATCTTTCTAAATAAAGCAAAACCATCTTGATAAACAATTCCCATTAACCCCCAGCAACCACGACAATCCCAAATTAACGAGCCACAATTACCTAAACAATCAGATGTCTTGAAGGCGTGTCAGCTGACTAGGTAAACACCTTGTTAAGCGGTCAGATAACTTGTTAGTCACTAAAAGATATTTTTTAACAGCTTGGCCCCCCCCCCCAACCCCGAGATAAAGGGCCAATTGAGCCGAGTGGCGTTCGTAAGGACTATATACGAGTCATCAGGCTATAACGAAACCCGTATATCTTTCTCAGTCTTACGGGGGCTTTGGTTTACAGTTGTTTAATAAGCAGTTGATGAGCTGCGAAGCCGCTACGAGGTTGTTAAGACCGATAACAACCTCGGGTTGATTACAAGTTTACAAGGTTGTAAATTATTTAAGAAATGTAAACGATGCCGCTACGATTGTTGAGAGATGTACGGGTTTCGTAAGAAGATTCGTAAATGGAATTTTTAAACCCCCAAAAGACAGCCACATACGCCCACAACTCTCACTATCACCCTCCCACACACCCACCGCCCATACTCCCCCCCTCCCACAATCTCCCCCCCCCCCTCCCGCACTGCTGGTGACAGGAACATCTCTGGTATCTCTCTCATCTCCCAAACCAATGTGACTTATCTCTCATCTCCACGGGGCCGGCGCGCGCTATCTCTCATCTCCCAGACGTGGCTGTGCTATCTCACCAGCATCCAGAGGCCGGCGGCTCTTTTCTCATTACTCAGGAAACAGTATCTCTCGTGATATCTCCCAGAGGATAGCGAACTATCTCTATCTCCCAAGTTAGGATGGGTTATCAAACAGGGGAGAGTTAAAGCTATCTATCTCTTAAGTGTTTCTCAGTGGAGTTTGAGATGTCTCTTAGTCCTGAGAAATAATGATTTATATATCTCTCTTAATGAGTTAATGTGTTACAATCTCTCTATAGCAAGGGGTGAGGAGTAGGTTAGGTTAGGTTAGGCTGCTTCTCATTTTTTGTATAATTTATTTAGACATAATATTTAGACATAAATCTAAAACATTCTCACGAATTCACTCTCTGTGATGTTCAGAATGACATCCTTCCACTCATTCTCTGAGTTACCTCACTCACTCTCACACACACACAGTCGCTCATCCTCACACAGTCACTCACCCTGCTGATTCTTAGGGTTACATGTGCTGAGTAATTTTAATGCTGAGATCCTAGAATATAGTCGTTTCTAGGACAATCCTTGAACCTTTCTCACTGATAAAGTCTTATACCAAGTGAAAGGCTTTAATGTAAGTCTTATACTGACACTTAAAAAAAGGTTTCAGACTTGAGACCCAAGTCTCCCATGAGTTTTTTTTTCAGGATATGATACAACATAACTTCCTTTCCCTTTCAGTGGGAGGTCCCATCCCATCATGCGGGATTTTAGCCATCAGGTAATTCTTCTTCCTTTCACTAATTACTATCAGTTGATGTTAATATTCATTTTTTTTGTTAGCAAAACCATGCAGAGTATCAATGAAGTTTTAACACATAGAGTGATCTAAATGATCTCCCCCATCTCTTTTGATTACTTTTTTTAATGTTTACCTGTACAGACCTAAGACTTATTCCCATCCCAAGTCTTTTCACAAGATGATCAAAGACCCTTATAGCCGGCTCTTCCCAGGACTTTTTTTTTTTCCCGGGTAAGTGTTGGAGTTCATAAAGCAATAGTCTCTCTCTCTCTCTCTCTCTCTCTCTCTCTCTCTCTCTCTCTCTCTCTCTCTCTCTCTCTCTCTCTCTCTCTCTCTCTCTCTCTCTCTCTCTCTTTCTGACACGTCATTAAAACTTGGAGTGTGAGGTTGCCATTCTTCCAACAGTCTACACCCCCCTACCCCCCCTCCTGCAGACACGTATATGTGTACGCACGCACATACATGTATGCATATACACATCCGTGCACACATTCAGTTTCGGTGGATCGTTGTACAGTACGAGGAACATCACACTCTATAGCGGAAAGAGCGGAAGGTACGTAAAGCCACTCTTGGGGCATCGAACTGGAGTCAACTCACTCTTTAGCATCGAACTCGGGTCCACTAGACTGAAGCCCCGGAACGTTAACTGCTCAACCACCATGCCTTTAACATAGAATATTAGAAACCATAAACCAAAGAGAACCAGAAACACAATGAAAACTTTGAAAGAAAAGAAAGTAGAAAACTAGGGCAATAGGAAATAAAGCATTAAGTATAAATACAAAAAACCTGAAACTAAGAAAAATTACAATAGTAGTTAAGTTAGAAAAAAACAAACGAAAACAAATAAACTAAATCACAGAACTAGAAATCACTTAAGATTTACACGTGATTCAAAAGCTCTGGGTGCATCCCTAGCCCACGCCTCAGACGACTAGAGCACGACATAGTCAAAAGGATTGTAACCTTGTGGGGGGTGGGGGGGTTCAACTGAATCCTCTATAGGGGTTCCTAAGGCTTCCACTGAAACTGAACTAGAGGATTCACACAATCCTCCTCTCCCACCCCTCCCTCGCACTCTGGCTTCCTTCTCCAGGAATTTCTAAGGAGTTTGCTTGCGAGTGCACCTAGAGCATACGTTCGAATCCCTTTAACGGCTCCTACTGATCTTCTCAATAACGTTAGTGAGATTTCTCTGTTGCTTGAGATTCTTCAGAGATAATTTATGGAAAATTATAATTGTCTCAAGACAAGAATTAAACTTGCTTTTATTGAATGTTTCTTGGGGAAGAGTAAGTCCATTTTCTCGAGGTATTCATCCAGTCGTTCTCATTCATTCATCCATATATACTCATTCATTCATCCATGCAATCTCATTCATTCTTACACTTATAATATTTTATTCACCCATATATAGTTTATTTCATCCATTCATATATTTTCATTAATATATACATTTTCATTCATTAGTTTATCCAGTCATCCTGACTTACCCATTCACTCATTCATTCAACTATTATTTATCATTCATTCATTCATACATACATTAAAGAAACTGAATAGATCAATGAGAAGTCATTCATATATTTTAATTCATTATCATTCGTCCAGTGTTTTTTTAATTCATTCACTCATCTATTCACTCAGCTATTCGCCGATTCATTTATTTTTACTAATTACTTCATAGATTTTTATTCATTTAATATTTTTTATTAATTTATTCATTCATTCTCATTTACCAACTATAATTCGTTCAGCCGTTCATTGTCATTCATTCAGTGTTTCTATTTAATCCGTTCACTCATTTTTTCATTCTCATTCTTATTCATTCGGTCATTCATTCACTCTCATTCACTCATTATCATCCATTCTCATTCATTCATTATCATCCATTCATATATATATTTACATCCATTACTTTTAGTTCATGAATTCTCTAAGTCATTCATACATCCATTCACGTATTCATTCATCTAAACACCCCCTTCATTTATTTATTCACCATGTAAACCCATTAATCAAATGACATTCGTTGATCTATTCATACTCCTATTCAGTCTACTTCATCCACTCATTCTCTACATCACTCATTATCTTCCATCCATTCACTCAAGTATTCATCTAATTAATTTCAAATATTCATTCATGTACTCTCTCTCTCTCTCTCTCTCTCTCTCTCTCTCTCTCTCTCTCTCTCTCTCTCTCTCTCTCTCTCTCTCTCTCTCTCTCCCTCAATTTTTATTACACAATATATTAAGAATAGTCCACTCGGCTTCAAGACTCGTGAGTCAGCGTCTAATCTGATTATTTTTTTGTTTATAACGTCCAAATTAACGTCTAAGTAACGTGGACCCACCCTCATGGCCCAATCAGTTCATGCTTCGCAAATCGCTGTGTCTAGAATGATGATTTACTGTCCAATCAGCGTCTAGGAGTATGAATTAGTGTCCAATGTGCGTCCAAGAGCGTCAACCATTGTCTAATCAGCATCTAAAAGCATGAATCACCGTCCAATCAGCGTCCAGGAGCATGAATCACCGTCCAATCAGCGTCTAAAAGCATGACTCACCGTCCAAATCACCAGCGCAGCGACTCGACAGTGGCCCCGACGCCCGTCAATAAGATTATAAAAAAACGGGCAATAATTTATCCAAATCAGACAGAACATCTGTGCTACACCTCTAGTTAACGAAGTAATATATATTAGTCCCTCCTCCATCTCCTCCCTCCATTGTCAATAAAGAAAAAAGGGAGCACTGAAGTAGTAAAGACGTGTATGTATATATATATATATATATATATATATATATATATATATATATATATATATATATATATATATATATATATATATATATATATATATATATATATATATACATATATATATATATATATACACATATATATATATATATATATATATATATATATATATATATATATATATATATATATATATATATATATATATATATATATCCTTACATGGCCGTCTTGTCTGTGTACAGTGACCAACCCATGGCTATACTTTCAACGTCTGGATCATAGCTACATCCTGATCTCTCTACTGACCGTTTATGCTACGAAACCCACTCTCCGGAGATGAGGGGACTGAGCTATGAGGAAAGACAGAGAAATGGACCTTGCCACACTGGAGGAGAGATAGGAGGAGAGGAGGTGGGACATGATAACGACATATAAGATTTTAAGATAAATTGACAAAATAGACAAAGCAGCATTGTTCAAAGCTAGGAACAGCAGAACGAGGGGTCATAGATGGAAACTGCAGATCAAAATGAGTCACAAAGACATCGGGGCTAACTGGACCCCGCAAGCACATCTAGGTGAGTACACACACACACACACACACACACACACACACACACACACACACACACACACACACACACACACACACACACACACACACACACACAGACACGTGGGCCTCGCGGCTGAGCGGACAGCACTCGGGAGTCGTAGCTCAAAGGGGCCCGGGTTCGATTCCCAGTCGAGACAGAAACAAATGGACAGAATTTCTTTCACCTTGATGTACTGTTCACCTAACGGTAAAAAAAAGTACCAGAGAGTCAGACTGGTGCTACGGGCTGCTTCCTGGGGATGTGTGAGTGTGAGAGAGAAACCTGTAGAAGATATGAAAGGACAATAGGTCAGGAGTCTGTACATTAAACAACCGACGGTTAGAAAGGCGGGGTCCAAGAGCTAACAGCTCGATTCTGCAGGCACAAATAATAAACACACACACACACACACGAGAGAGGGGGGGGAGGGGCCACTTAACAAAAGCTTCCAAGAAGTCTTCAAGTTGGAACCTGATATGCCACTAGAGTTAACGAGCACTTACACAACGAACACTCTCCACTGAAATGGCAGCGACACCAGAAATAGTAAGGCAAACTATTTACTAAAGAAATGCTACACAAACTAAATGTGACAAAAGCTAAATGATCAGACAAGAGATTTTCGCCTTGGGCACTATAGAAGGCATCAGGAAGCACTGTGACATTCCCTTGAGAGAACTTCCAGGCTGTTACCTTTCTGACGCGAAAGGAGAAAGACTTATGAGTAGACAACCCCCCATCTAACGCCAGGAGCTCACATCAGAATAACACCAGCAGCATATACCATACTGGATCTCACCCACCTATGTGAGACACACTCTTGAATGTGCAACAAACGTCCAACGAAGGATCATCACAACAATGGGACATGGATGGAAACTCGAAACGAGTATGACTGAGAGATGATATACATTATTTTTAGCATAGCAAGATTATGACTCGAGTTAGAAGTTGGAAATAAACTAATTCTATCCACAGTTTGGAAAATATAGTATCCAATAAGATGGTTAAGAAGCGGGCCGCCCCCTTTCATTAAACAAGTGTTAGATCTAGTGAGGGGCGTAGGTCAGGCGCCAGTCCTTCGCCCTCTACAAAGCACAAAACACATAAATGCAAAACACAACGTACAAAAGCTACCATATTCGCACTCATGACAAATTTAACATCTGACAGTTTTACTTGCTTTAATCTCATTAACTCCTGCTGTAGTTGGCTGAGAGCGCCGTGAGTCACAGCACAAGCGGTACCTGCTTGAGGCCAGTTAAGGAGAGGCGTAATTAACCTGGTACAGAGCCGCGTGTACCATATTTGTGGTGGGGGGGGGGGGGGGTGTTGTAGCTCATACAGCTGTAGTTCCTCGCCCCCTGTTGCATCCGGCCGCAGCTGGCTTCACATCTGGCCCTCACCTGGTCTCATATCTAGCCTCTAATGACTCCTCACACTGGCTTTTAACTGATCCCTCATATGGATGTACTACCTCGCGCATGCTTCTCATAACTGTCACATCTGCTGGCCACCACACACACCTGCAGTCCCACCACATATATACCACGAGTCTCTTGCTCCCCCCTGCATCCTCTGCTGCCCCTTCACATCTGACACACACACATCTGTTGATCCAGAATACCTGCCCACTCCACACACACACTTGACGATTCCTCGCACCTTTCCACGCGCTGATAGAATTTACCACCTGCCATCCTGGCTACCTACAATCAGAGGCCCTCAACAAGCCGGTCCACGCCCCACCTTCTATGACAGCCGGATACGTCCACCTTCTCTTACAGCCGGATACGCCCACCTCCCCCGACGGCCGGATACGCCTACTCTTTCCGACACTCGGATAGCCCCAAGTCTCCAGATAAAATATCCAATTTTAACTCATCTGAGTAATTCAGTCCGGTCTTATTGCTGTGTTGGTGATG
The DNA here is from genome assembly GCF_040958095.1 of Procambarus clarkii. Taxonomy (NCBI): domain Eukaryota; kingdom Metazoa; phylum Arthropoda; class Malacostraca; order Decapoda; family Cambaridae; genus Procambarus; species Procambarus clarkii. The sequence goes on along the minus strand of NC_091192.1, from coordinate 19,733,295 downwards.
CGTAGAGTCTCTGCCATACACACGACAGCGGATCATACACAATACCAGTCAAAATTGTATGTTTAAACATATATATTGATTTCATATTTCGTGAGGTTACGAAGTCTACATCAGATAACATTCATGTATTCATTTTACAAATTTGTAAATGCAAATTTCATAAGGGGGAGTGCAGTTAAAAAGTTACAGACAGGCAAATTTATGATAACTTTTTAGGATTTCTTCCAATACCAGATTCACTGAAATAGTTACATAGTTGATTGTACAACAGGACAGTTATAAACTATTTTACATGTGTCATATTCAACAATGTAATGTTCTAGTGAATGCCTTAAAGGTTTGTCACAGAGTTTACAATCTGAATATTCTGGTAATGGCTCAGCCTCACTAACCTGCCAGATGTGTCCTATAGCCAAGGCGAATTACCACAATGACTACATCACATTGCCTGGTCCGGTTACTGTACTGACCATACAAATACCTATTATTACAAAACTTGTCATAACTTTTAATACTGCAGCTTTCAGGTCTTCGGGCATTTTTTAGTTCTTCATCTGAAATAATCATTTTAATTTGTATCCTTTTAATAATTGAATTAAATAGTCCAGAGTCACAGTATGTACTTGTATTCTTGCAACCTTCATTGACCTATTCATCTACAAAGTCATTCTTTCCAACTCCATCATTGGATGAAATCCAAGCAAATTTATTACGTTATTATCATTGGCAAAAATCACACTCTATTTAGTATTACAAACTGTACTTCAGACATTGTGATGGACTATTTAAAGACCCCAGAGCACTTTCTCACAAAATATCACTCCACTGTTTTTAATTTAAGGTACTCAGTGGGTAGGTAAATACCTAATAGCTCAGTTGGTATTGTGCTTGCTATATGCATTTTGGGGCAAAATTATCTCACTTTTGATATATATATATATATATTGCACATGCAGAACTTGTTCTACCTGTGCTTAATTGCACAGAACCTGTGCTTAATTGCACTAGTAAAGGCACTAGAAGGTAGCTGGTTTGAGATTTTGAAGATGACTGTCAATAGCTTTTAGTGTTATGTATCTCATAGTTTCGGTGCTTATAGATTTGCTTTAAGCTGATGGGTGTAAAATGTACAGAGACCTGCACATCTTCCCAGGGAGGGGGAGGGGAAATGTAGTTAACAATTTTATCAGCACTAAGAGAACCATTCAATTTCATATGGCAACAAGCACAATTAAGCATCATCTGAAATTATAAATCCAAAAAGTCCAATTCATCTGCATGGATTTTTATTTTAAATAATTGAGGAAACAGTCAAGAGTTGTCTGGTCCATTTCTTAAATAGCACCGTAATTCCTCCAGATGTTTCTTAGCCACCTCCTACAGTGGCTACAATGTCACCTAGCCCTTTGTCACCTAGTCACCTTTGGCCTTTTTATCCCCTCAACATTTGTCTTCACGTTATAGTTCTTCATTGTAAATACCTCCTGAAATCTTTCACATTTGTTTTCACATACTTCCTTGTCAGTTTCCCTGAGAGTTCCACCTTGTCTCTTCAGCCTGATCATATGGCGTCATAGTCCTGTTGCTTTGCTCCTTGTATGGTTGCAATGTGGCAGCGGGGGGAGAGGGGGGCTGGTAGTGGTGGTAGGGAGAGTAGGCGGGACACTCGCCGGTGTACACAGCCTAATTTGGCGCTGGGACGAGCACTCCCTACTTCTGTACTCCTTTATCGACTGTCTCTATTGCTGCCTCCGCTGCTGCTGCTGTGTCCACTACTGCTGATAGTGTTGCTAGTACTGCTGCTCCTGCTTCTTTAACCAGCTTCCGGAGCTGCCTCTAATCATATTGATCCTGCTAATGCTGCTATCACTACTACTACTAAATCTGCTATCACCACAACTGCTATGTCAACATTTCTGGGACTATTCCCTTTTTAACGCTAGAGGAAAACTGATCACAGTACAACATAGAACGACGTAGAACTTACTCTCCTTACGTAGAGTAAGGAGAGTAAAGAGCAGGAGACAGGAACGGAGGGGAGGAGACGACAAGAGGAGGTGGTAGAGGAGAAGGAGGAAGAGGAAGAGAAGGAAGAGGAGTGGGCGAGCCGCCCCTAGCAGGGCCCATTGGCGTTACTTGTTATTAAAAATAATTACGTATAATGCGAGGGTGTTGGTATATTTACTGGATCATTATGTGAAGAGCGGGGAGGTGGTGCCGTCGCTTGCTGCCACCAGCACTGCTGCTGCCACCACCACTGCTGCCACCACTGCTGCTGCTGCCACCACCACTGCTGCTGCTGCTGCCACCACTGCTGCTGCTGCTGCCACCACCACTGCTGCCACTACTGCTGCTGCCACCACTGCTGCTGCTGCCACCACCACTGCTGCCACTACTGCTGCCACCACCACTGCTGCCACCACTGCTGCTGCCACCACTGCTGCTGCTGCCACCACCACTGCTGCCACTACTGCTGCCACCACCACTGTTGCCACCACTGCTGCTGCCACCACTGCTGCTGCTGCCACCACCACTGCTGCCACCACCACTGCTGCTGCTGCCACCACCACTGCTGCCACCACTGCTGCTGCTGCCACCACCACTGCTGCTGCCACTACTGCTGCTGCTGCCACCACCACTGCTGCTGCCACCACCACTGCTGCCACTACTGCTGCCACCACCACTGCTGCCACCACTGCTGCCACCACTGCTGCTGCCACCACTGCTGCTGCCACCACTGCTGCTGCTGCCACCACCACTGCTGCCACCACCACTGCTGCTGCTGCCACCACTGCTGCTGCTGCCACCACTGCTGCTGCTACCACCACTGCTGCCACCACCACTGCTGCCACCACCACTGCTGCTGCCACCACTGCCACCACCACTGCTGCTGCCACCACTGCTGCTGCCACCACTACTGCTGCTGCCACCACTGCTGCTGCCACCACTACTGCTGCTGCCACCACTGCTGCTGCCACCACTACTGCTGCTGCCACCACTGCTGCTGCAACCACTACTGCTGCCACCACCACTGCTGCTGCCACCACCACCACTGCTGCCACCACCCCTGCCACCACCACTGCTGCCACAACCACCACTGCTGCCACCACCACTGCCACCACCACTGCTGCCACCACCACTGCCACCACCACTGCTGCCACCACCACTGCTGCCACCACCACCACCACTGCTGCCACCACCACTACCACTGCCACCACCACTACCACTGCCACCACCACTACCACCACTGCTGCCACCACCACTACCACCACTGCTGCCACCACCACTACCACCACTGCTGCCACCACCACTACCACCACTGCCACCACCACTACCACCACTGCTGCCACCACCACTACCACCACCACTGCCACCACCACTACTACCACCACTGCTGCCACCACCACTACCACCGCCACTACCACCACTGCTGCCACCACCACTACCACCACTGCTGCCACCACCACTACCACCACTGCTGCCACCACCACTGCCACCACTGCTGCCACCACCACTACCACCACTGCTGCCACCACCACTACCACCACCACTGCCACCACCACTACTACCACCACTGCTGCCACCACCACTGCCACCACCACAGCTGCCACCACCACTGCCACCACCACCACTGCCACCACCACTACTACCACCACTGCTGCCACCACCACCACTGCCACCACCACCACTGCTGCCACCACCACTACCACCACTGCTGCCACCACCACCACCACCACTGCTGCCACCACCACTACCACCACTGCTTCCACCACCACTACCACCACTGCTGCCACCACCACCACCACCACTGCTGCCACCACCACCACCACCACTGCTGCCACCACCACTACCACCACTGCTGCCACCACCACCACCACCACTGCTGCCACCACCACCACCACCACTGCTGCCACCACCACCACCACCACTGCTGCCACCACCACTACCACCACTGCTGCCACCACCACTACCACCACTGCTGCCACCACCACCACCACCACCACTGCTGCCACCACCACCACCACCACTGCTGCCACCACCACTACCACCACTGCTGCCACCACCACCACCACCACTGCTGCCACCACCACTACCACCACTACCACCACTGCTGCCACCACCACTACCACCACTGCTGCCACCACCACTACCACCACTGCTGCCACCACCACTACCACCACTGCTGCCACCACCACTACCACCACTGCTGCCACCACCACTACCACCACTGCTGCCACCACCACTACCACCACTGCTGCCACCACCACTACCACCACTGCTGCCACCACCACTACCACCACTGCTGCCACCACCACTACCACCACTGCTGCCACCACCACCACCACCACCACCACCCTTATTTCCTCCCTTAATGCCCTCTCCTCCCCTATCACCTCCCCCCCCCCCAGTCTCAGGTAGCGCCCAGGCAGGACACCGGGATCATCACTGGATATATTATGAACACAGAACCAGAGTACAATAGAAAGCTACGGCTTCACACTCGTGGGGGGGTCCAGGGTTCGAGCCCCAGACAGCCCAGGTGAATGAAACCAAAGAACCCTTTAGAAGATCCGTCCTGTCTCCCCCTGGGGTCAAGATCTGGCAGCTACCAGGGGAAGAGAAAGGCCGTGGCAACACTTGACCCCTCTTTATGCCTTTTGTAGGAATATTTAGAATAGGGTCATCAGTAGGATTCGAACCTATCCCTTGGGTACTCCCGAGCACATCTTACTGATCTTCACACTGATGCATGTTAGTGATATCTCTGTGTAATACAGTCTATGTTAAAAACTTTTAACTTGGTATCTCAGTGCCTTCCCTTTTGTCAGTAAAGTGAGCATATATCAACTGAAGCTTGCTTGGGGTTTGCCATATTATCACTGATTCTCCAAGAAACATGATATTTAGGATAACTAAAGTAATGCTCAACCAAGTTGCAGTATTATTAAACAGTATATTACACAAGTATTTATCAAGAGAATGATTGAGAGTCTCTGTGTTTCACGTCCTGGGCGTTGCCTCTCACAGGTCCTGGACAATACCTGTCAGTAATTATCAAGGAACTAGAGGTGGGGGTGGTGGAGACAGGTGTTTAGAACAGAGGTGGAGGCAGGTGTTTAGAAAAAAAAGAGATCTTGCATATAATTACCCCTTGTAATATTCTGCCAGTATGGGTCTCACTCTTCACTCCCGTAAGGGTGGTGTTGTACCTCTTATGGTTATCTTGAGGTTATCTTGAGATGATTTCGGGGCTTTTAGTGTCCCCGCGGCCCGGTCCTCGACCAGGCCTCCACCCCCAGGAAGCAGCCCGTGACAGCTGAATAACACCCAGGTACCTACTTTTACTGCTAGGTAAGAGGGGCATAGGGTGAAAGAAACTCTGCCCATTGTTTCTCTCCGGCGCCCGGGATCGAACCCGGGACCACAGGATCACAACTCCAGAGTGCTGTTCGCTCGGCCGACCGGCTGGTACTGTACATATATATATACATCGGTGGCGTAGAGTTACATATATATATATATATACAAACGTTATAATGGGTTACCCACCCTAGTGAAACTTCACCTCCACCCCCCCCCCCACCCCCCACCCTCCAGTAAACTCCACACCCCCCCCCCCCCACCCTCCAGTAAACTCCACACCCCTCCCCACTAAAACTCTACAATTTACCAACCTGAACTCAATAAAAAATTATCTAAAAACAAATAGATGAATTTTAAATTAATAAAGAAAATCATAAATGAAAATTAACAATCAAAAATATTCAAAATAAAAAAATATAATTAAATCTCCCCCTTCCAAAATAATTTATTACGAGAGTAAACCAATTATGATAAATGTGAAAAAACACGAGAATTGGACCAAACTGTCAAAATGTCTCGTGTATAGACACTGTTGTGAGCCCCTTAATGTTAGATCACTTGTGATATAAAAAGATTATTGATATGTATATGTATTCGTATACATGGATATATATATATATATATATATATATATATATATATATATATATATATATATATATATATATATATATATATATATATATATATATATATATATATATATATATTATATATATATATATATATATATATATATATATATATATATATATATATATATATATATATCAGGTGTCTGGCACGGAAGTGTGCCAAATGGTAATTTTGACAAAATATAAACTTGACATAAATACAATTCGATAAATCAAATGTATAAGTGATACTATCATAACTGTAATTATTATTATTATTATTATTATTATTATTATTATTATTATTATTAGTTGTTCCATTCACCTGGGGTCAAGGAGACTCGAACCCTGGTCCCCAAGTGTGTGAGGCCGAAGCTTGCCGACCGAGCTATGTGTTACTATTAGTCCTATTAGTGGTAGTTGAAGTAGTTGAATTAAGAATAATATTTAAATAGCGATTTCCACATAACGCTCCACGGAAGAGGCGGAACATGATAGTAGGTCAGACCTTTCATATCCGGTATCGGTGCAAAGCCCTATTGCGTGCACTGTAAGATCACGCTCTGATACTGGTCACACACACACACACACGTGACCCTAATTAGATATAGTAATTAACGGGAGATCAATGGACGGGGGGGGGGAAGCCTCGTTACCAAGAAGTGGTATATATAGTCCACTACTGCCACATCTACAAGTGTAGACCTTGCCACTACAACGTCGAAGTAATGAGAAATAAAAGTCTTTGTCAATGCTTTCGTGTTGACCAGACCACACACTTTAAAGTGAAGGGACGACGATGTTTCGGTCCGTCTTGGACCCTTCTCAAGTCTTCTCCGACTTGAGAATGGTCCAGGACGGACCGAAACGTCGTCGTCCCTTCATTTTCTAGTGTGTGGTCTAGTCAACATACTTCAGCCACGTTAGTGTGACTCATCGCCTGCCAATGCTTTTGTGAATCGGTAATAACATCCTACATCACTGTTTATAATATACACCGAAGGCATATATATATATTATATATATATATATATATATATATATATATATATATATATATATATATATATATATATATATATATATATATATATATATATATATATATTTTGGTAAGAGTCTTTCCTGTAGACATATATTATTAAATATGACCGAAAAAGTAAGATTAATAATTCTAACACGAATTTTCTCGATCTTTCTTACGTTTCTTTTCACTGTTGATGGTAATTCAAAGATCAATTCTCCAAAATTCATTTTTATTTCTAGTCTGACGCGACACTTGAGCGCGTTTCGTAAAACTTATTACATTTTCAAAGACTTTAGTTTACACAAACACACACAACTTTAACTGAATAGAGCTTAAACATCTTTCGAGTTTTTATACCTACATTTGGGTGAAGTGACATGTTACAATAGTTTTAGATGAGGTGAAAATAAACTTTTAACACAAGACAGAACACGAAACAATGAAATACAAACAGGTAATGAAGGTAGGTAACTGCAGAAGGCCTATTTTTATTGACCCATATTTCTTGATGCTTCTATATTGGAGTGGAGTCTTGAATTGGGTAGAATATAGTTGTGCATTAATTGGCTGTTGATTGCTGGTGTTGACTTCTTAATGTGTAGTGCCTCGCAAACGTCGAGCCGCCTGCTATCGCTGTATCTATCGATGATTTCTGTGTTGTTTGCTAAGATTTCTCTGGTGATGGTTTGGTTGTGGGAAAAGTGGTGGGTGTGTTCCTATATAGCCTCTTTACATGAGGCTATAGGAACATGAGACACAAATAAGGGGAGCAGGGTTAATGGTCTCCCCCCCCCTTCTCTCTCTCTCTCTCTCTCTCTCTCTCTCTCTCTCTCTCTCTCTCTCTCTCTCTCTCTCTCTCTCTCTCTCTCTCATACATATATTGTATACGTAAACAAAACTACATACCCCAGCTTCCCCCTCTTCCATCGTTCCATCTCTACCTTCCCTCCTTTCTCTCTCCATTTTCCTCCTCTCTTCTTCCCTACCCTTTTTTTAACATCCTTCCCCCCCCCCCTGTCGCTCTCCATTTTCTTCTCGGCTGCCAGGAGAATGGGTTAGGCAAAAACTCGAAAGGTCTGTCAAAATAACGAAAGCGACCCGTACCCTGTGTTTGTATTGGCTCGCGACTTGTAAACAAACACGGTGACGTCATTGGTAAACAGTTCCGAACGCGGTCATACCATGTCCTGAAGGGGGTAGAGAGGGGGGGAGGAGGGGGGTGGGGGGTGGGGGGTATGATTCCCTTCTCTATTCTCTCTCTTTCAATATCGTTGCCTCTCCATTTTTATCTTTTATTCGTGGGGGACCAGAAACTCTGAGTGTGTAAGAGCCGGGAAGGGGTCTCTGTGGTCTCTCTCTCTCTCTCTCTCTCTCTCTCTCTCTCTCTCTCTCTCTCTCTCTCTCTCTCTCTCTCTCTCTCTCTCTCTCTCTCTCTCTCTCTCTCTCTCTCTCCACTCTGTTCCTCTTTACCCATCCCTCATTCGCTCAATCTATCTCACTCCCCCCATCCTTCCTTCTCTTACTCTCTCTCTCCTTCCCTCCTCTGTATCTCCCCTCACTCCTCCCTCTCCTTACAATCTTCCTCCTTTCCGCCAAACTTTATAACAAATGACCGAAAAGCACCGATTATCACCCGCAATAAAATAAACAAATAAATGTGAAAGCATAAAAGAACAATACATAATACTAAAGACTGAAATAAATTAGTTACTACATAAATGTAGCCAAAATATTTGTTGAGACACCTGGAAATAACACCTGCTAAAACAGGTATTTGAGCATGAGAAGTGTTGTATTCTTCCATATGTAAATGATTAAATTGTCAAGGGAGAGAGAGAGAGAGAGAGAGAGAGAGAGAGAGAGAGAGAGAGAGAGAGAGAGAGAGAGAGAGAGAGAGAGAGAGAGAGAGAGAGAGAGAGAGAGAGAGAGAGAGAGAGAGAGAGAGAGAGAGAGAGAGAGAGAGAGAGAGAAGGTGGGTGAGACTGGGGGGGGGTGAGGGTAGAGACATACACAAACAAACAAACTCAACATGAGCGTGTTTGCCCTGACAGAACAGAGGGCGGAAGTCTACACGCAGTTTTTACCCCCGACAGCCGACAAGCGCCAGGGGCTGTGGCTTGTATTTCCTTGTATTTGTGCTGTATTCCTTTGAATTTGTGATGTATTTCCATATATATTAAGAGCTGTATTGTGTAGCAGTGGCGTCTGGAAGCTTAAAGTGAATTTGGTTGTTCCTCCTCCTCCTCATTTTATTCTTTGCTCTTCTACTCCTATATTCCTTTATTTTCTTTCGTCACATTTGTATCTTTTTCCATTCGTTCTTCCCTCGTGCCCTTAATCCCCCTCCCCCTCTCTCTCTCTCTCTCTCTCTCTCTCTCTTTCTCTCTCTCTCCCCCAGAGTCTCTGCCTCTCCACGGAGGATATGGAGGGAGGGAAGTAGAGACGGAGAAAAGGAGAAAGGGAGGGAGAGAAGAGGGAAGTGAGGTAAGGAGCCAGGGAGTGGTACACTTGTCATCTCTGAAATTAGGAAGAAATTGGTAGACGAGGAAGCTAGTCTGCCCCTCCCCCTCCCCGATCTCTCCTCTCCCCCTCACCCCCCCCCCCCCCATCCCCCGACGCACCCCACCCAAAGCTCAGCAGGGGGGCTGCATGCTGTCAACTACATCTGCTTATTATTAAACAGCTTTGCATTTAAGGGGGTCTTGATGGCGTCACTGGCACGCACACCACACACACAACCCCCCCATATACACCCCCCCGGCAACAGTTGCCCACATTAATGTCTTCAAAACGATTTTTTTGTCACTTTGCGTCATTATATAATGGAAGGTGTAAACACATATACAAGCAAAATCGCAGAATTCGGAGATAACACCATCAATGGTGTTCAAGAAATGTGTAAGTCTTTCATTCATAATGATGTACTGCCGGGAATCTTAGTGAAGTATCCAAAGTTTGAAGAAACCATAGACAGGTATGAAAATAATCAAGATAGTCTGCATAAGACGGCCGACAACTAAAAAAAAAGGCGGGACCGAAGAGCTGAAGCTCAGCTCGACAAATAGGTGTGGCAGAGGCAAACCCAGTTATGGGCATTCAGTAAACACGGGTGTTTCCTGCTTCGCCAGACGCTACTTCGCCAGACGCTACTTCGCCAGACGCTACTTCGCCAGAATGTAATATCAGCAGCGAAGTGCGACTAAAGAACAAGTGAGAGGGGAAGGTGGAAGATGTTGGGTGAAGCGGAGGAGGTGTTAGATTAAGGGTAGAGGGGGAAGGTTGGGAAGAAGGATGGATGCTGGAGAAGGGGAGGGGGGAGGATGGGGTGTTGTTGGGTGAAGAGGGGAGGCTAGTATGAGGAGGAAGTAACCCACAACCTCGACTTGCACCTCAGATGTCACTAACCCCACAGACAGGATTAGGCAGGACAGCATGCCCATGCACTCCGCACAAGGTCTACATTCCTGGGGTTCCATATTCATCAAGAATTGCAAAAATCCGCCATCACAGCCCCTCAACATCATTTGTAGACGGAGCCTATGTAGATGCTGGTGTTCAGCAGTCCGTGGTGATGATGCAGTGTTGGTTGTAGGTGAGGCGTTAACTATTGGGCGATATCGACGCCCCAAGCATCGAGGCGACAGCTATGATCGCTGGATTGTTTCAAGCGAAGGTAAAACATATTATGAATGAGTTTGGGTGGATATGAATTGGAGCTGCCTCGTTTGGGCCAATATAGACCTTGAACTGATTCGTAGGCTCTTATGTTCTTGCTGGGCACACTTGTAGATCCTCCGGTAGCGAACTGTATGCTATAACCTCAAGATTACGGACCATTCTCAAGACTCTCTTATCCTCTAGTAACCCGACTGTTACTACTTGTTAATCGCATGCCGATCAGAAAGAACGTGAAAAAACACATCAGGTTTTGTATACAGAAAAGCTTTTGTACATATGTTCAGTTTTTGTACACATGTTCAGTGGAATGTAAAGTAATTCAACATCAGGCCTAAAGTCTGATAAAAAGAGCAATGTGGTTTCCCCCATAACCCACTGGTGATCCGTTAATTAGTAATTATCAAAAGGAACTCTTAAATTAATACTCTTGGAATTTCTGAAAATGGGGTAGCAGCAGCAGGCTTACCAGGCTTGAGGTAAAATAGTCTTTGAAAGTACCATCGAGCCAATAGAACAGTAGTAATGCCCATAAAACAGTACAATGAACAGTTGGTATTACCCGGTTACACTCAGCTGTAAATAATACAACATTCTATAAGGAAACAAATAACCAATGTATACAAAAATATTAAGTCAAAATAAGGCGTTACAATGGTGGCAGCGGTGGGATTTGCTTACAATTTAGATGGAGGAGAGAGACTGATAAGGTGTTCTCACAAACGTTGATCCCCTGATTCAACTAGTATGGAGAACGAAGTGTAGGGGCAGGGAAGGAGGAAAAGAATTACCCTACTGTTACAAATTTTCCATTCATTTTTCTGCCTTTTCTTACCAGATGCACATCCCTCATACTCCGGACTCGGCAGGTGTCGATTTCATGTTCTAGGAACAAGTGCTGATGACAGGCGTTGTACCCCTTTCCTCACCATTATTCTTCCATCTTGCCATTTCTTCCTGTTCTTGCCTCTCGTCGAATGTTTTTATCCTCGTCTCTCTCTTCACCTGTCTGTTGGAACGCTTACATGCCCCTCATGCCAGATGAGGTACGAACAGATTTCTCGGAATGTCATTAGTGCTTACCACAGTATCCATTTCTCTATCTCCCTTCTTTCTTTCTCTCTCTTTATCTCCCTTCTTTCTTTCTCCCTCTTTATCTCCTTTCTTTCTTTCTCCCTCTTTATCTCCCTTCTTTCTTTCTCCCTCTTTATCTCCTTTCTTTCTTCCTATCTCAACTACCTCCATTCAACTCAAGAGTCGTGTTGGGCACATAGAGACTGGTTCAATTATGCCATACACCCCAATATTCGAACCCGGGTAGTATCGTTCGCGAATCGAGTTTGCAAACTACTACACCATATCTGCTACACCTTGCATTTGTGTGTAAGGCTGATTTTGAAAATGATGTATGGCATGTTATCAGATAATATAAGTCCGTATATAGCGAATTAGGCTACCAATACTAGACTCCATCCCTCCCCCCCCCCATGACCAATATTAGACTCCCTCCCCCTTCACCCTCACACTAAACCCCCATTCATGAGCTTAACCTCAGCTGGGTAATTCATCCCTCCTCTCTCTCTCCTCCCCCAACTTCTTTCTTAACAGTAATCTATATACACTCAAAGGAGGTCACGTACATACATGACCGGGTTTAATACCACACGTAAGCCAGATCAGAATCAGGATCATAAACGTTACCCATCTACCTACCTACCGTGTGTGTGTCTACTTTGTGCTGGTTCTCAGGATCAATGTCTTGCAGGCGATGAGTCACAATAACGTGGCTGAAGTATGTTGACCAGACCACACACTAGAAATTGAAGGGACGACGACGTTTCGGTCCGTCCTGGACCGAAACGTCGTCGTCCAGTGATGTGGTGGAGTCAGCCTCCACCACATCACTGCCTAATGCATTCCATCTGTTAACTACTCTGACACTGACAAATGTCTTTCTAACGTCTCTGTGGCTCATTTGGGTACTCAGTTTCCATCTGTGTTCCCTTGTTCGTG
>NC_091192.1:19702474-19717602 GCF_040958095.1 Procambarus clarkii | reverse complement strand
CTACCTGAACTTGTTTTCTTGTGTCTTGTTAATTCTTCACGACTATATGGATGAGAGGGCGACGCTGACAGCCTCATTTGGCGCCCTCTTATCTATAACTACATTACCAACCTTAGACCATCAGTTCAGTGGCCCTTGACCCACCAGAGTAGTGGCCTTTGACCCACCAGAGTAGTGGCCCTTGACCACCAGAGCAGTGGCCTTAGACCATCAGTTCAGTGGCCCTTGACCCACCAGAGTAGTGGCCCTTGACCACCAGAGCAGTGGCCCTTAACCCAGATTTACAACATTTTATCATTCCCAATAATAGTTTACAACCCAGAGAGAGAGAGAGTGTGTGTGTTGGATGAGTTCTTAACACCCTTGGCTATTTATTAACACCCTTGGCTATTTATTGACGCCTTTGGCTATTTATTGTCGCCTGAAACCTATGTATTGATGTCCCTATTAAATGACACGGTTAGCTATTTACTGACGCCCTTATAACTATTTGATGACGTTCATGGCTTCATTTATAGACTTTCCATGGATTATTTCTACATGTGTCTAGTTAGATTCTTGAGGCTCCTGTCTTCCCTGTCTGTGGCGTTAGTTTGAGTTCTTCATATTCTTTAATTTGGTTCTTCATCATATTGTTAACTTGACCCTTCATACTATTTATACGAGCTCATTATATTCTTGATCTCGGGTTTTCATTGTATTCTTAGTCTTAAGGGCTTTGAGGTGTCTTGGCTTGGTTGAAGCGGTGATCCGGGTGACCTGTCTCCTGTCTCCTGGCTCCCTGTCTCCTTGCTCCCTGTCTCCTGGCTCCCTGTCCCATGGCTCCCTGTCTCCTGGCCCCCTGTCCCATGGCTCCCTGTCTCATGGCTCCCTGTCCCCTGGCTCCCTGTGTTCGGACAGTCTCCACCCTTGTCCTCAACTTTGATTGGATTTCGGAAGTCCATTGATCTTTAACATTCCGCTCTCTGAACCAGTGACCTGACAGGCCATTTTGGGGAGAGAGAAAGAGAAAGAGAGAGAGAGAGAGAGAGAGAGAGAGAGAGAGAGAGAGAGAGAGAGAGAGAGAGAGAGAGAGAGAGAGAGAGAGAGAGAGAGAGAGAGAGAGAGAGAAAGAGAGAGATTGTTGGAAGCCAAACCCTCAAACCAACAGGTTAATGAAATGGATTTATATATATATATATATATATATATATATATATATATATATATATATATATATATATATATATATATACTTTTTCGGTCATATTTAATAATATATATATATATATATATATATATATATATATATATATATATATATATATATTATTAAATATGACCGAAAAAGTAAGATTAATAATTCTAACACGAATTTTCTCAATCTTTCGTACATTTCTTTTCACTGTTGGAGGTAATTCAAAAATCAATTCTCCAAAATTCATTTTTATTTCTAGTCTGACGCGACACTTGAGCGCGTTTCGTAAAACTTATTACATTTTCAAAGACTTTACACATACACAACTGAATAGAACTTACATATCTCCGATTTGTTTATATCTACATTTGAGTGAGGTGGATGGGGTGAGGTGGTATTTAATAGGGTATTAATTTCATCAACACAAGACAGAACACGAAACAATGGGTATTGAAATGGAAGTGATTGTAGAAAGCCTATTGGTCCATATTTCTTGATGCTTCTATATTGGAGCGGAGTCTTGAGGTGGGTAGAATATAGTTGTGCATTAATTGACTGTTGATTGCTGGTGTTGACTTCTTAATGAACTTGAAACTGGCCATATACTGCTGGTATGTTGACGACATTTTTACACAGGTACCTGATGTCAGACATCTGCAGGAGCTGAAGGAGGCATTTGAGCAGAGTTCCGTGCTGCGTTTCACTTACGAGATGGAAAAGGATGGGAAGCTGCCCTTTCTAGATGTAACAGTCATGGAAAAGGGCGGAGGTTTCCACACTGCAGTCTACACTAAGGAAACGAACATAGGAATGTGCCTAAATGCCAACAGCGACTGCCCAGACAGGTACAAGAGGAGTGTTGTTAACGCATATGTCGACCGTGCTCTCAGCCACAGCTCAGAATGGAAGCAAGTCGACGAAGAACTCTGTAGGGTAAGGCAGGTCCTAGTCAACAACGGCTTCTCCAATGGTTTCGTCGAAGACATCATAAGAAGGAAAGTGAAACGCCATGCAACCTCTGAAGAGACAACTAACACAACACCTATACCCCCTATTAGACTATTTTACAGGAACTTCTTTTCCACAGCTCATAAAACGGAGGAAAGGGTCCTGAAAGATATTGTTAATAGAAACGTTATCCCTACAGACAAAAATCAGAGGATACAACTGACGATTTACTATAAAACCAGAAAAACGGCCAGCCTACTCATGAGAAACTCTCCAGACACAAAGCAGAACGCTTTAAAAGAGACCAACGTCGTCTATGCCTTCAAATGCCCACTTGGGGACTGTAAGCTCCAAAAAAACCAGTATATAGGCAAGACAACAACATCTCTTTCTAGGCGTTTAACGATGCATAAGCAACAGGGCTCCATTAAGGAACATATAATCTCTTCCCACAACCAAACCATCGCCAGAGAAATCCTAGTAAACAACACAGAAATCATCGATAGATACAGCGATAGCAGACGGCTTGACGGTTGCGAGGCACTGCACATTAAGAAGTCAACACCAGCAATCAACAGTCAATTAATGCACAACTATATTCTACCCACCTCAAGACTCCGCTCCAATATAGAAGCATCAAGAAATATGGACCAATAGGCTTTCTACAATCACTTCCATTTCAATATCCATTGTTTCGTGTTCTGTCTTGTGTTGATGAAATTAATACCCTATTAAATACCACCTCACCCCATCCACCTCACTCAAATGTAGATATAAACAAATCGGAGATATGTAAGTTCTATTCAGTTGTGTATGTGTAAAGTCTTTGAAAATGTAATAAGTTTTACGAAACGCGCTCAAGTGTCGCGTCAGACTAGAAATAAAAATGAATTTTGGAGAATTGATTTTTGAATTACCTCCAACAGTGAAAAGAAATGTACGAAAGATTGAGAAAATTCGTGTTAGAATTATTAATCTTACTTTTTCGGTCATATTTAATAATATATGTCTACAGGAAAGACTGCTACCAAAATATACCAATATATATATATATATATATATATATATATATATATATATATATATATATATATATATATATATATATATATATATATATATATATATCATTTCTTGTATGCATCCATCCGTATATTTACACATAGTATAAATCTGTATAAACTATATATATAATATATATAATCTCATTAGTAGGGATTTTCTCAAACGAAAACTGTATTGAGCACTGAGCAGCTGTGCTGTAATTCAGATAAAATGCTCACTGATAATTTAAATTAAATCAAATAAAAAAATGTCCATAAAAACTTTTATACAAATAAAAAATGCATAAATAACTGTCCCTTTATAACTGGATTTACACAAAATATCAGCACACTAATTACCGAACAGTCTCAATAATAATGTACACGAAATCATTTTAATTACATACTGTAATGTTCAGTTTTGTTATAAATGATTGTTGATACGGGTATTTAGCTGTGTAACTACCTTATTAAAATTTGTACTGGCTTTTTTTTTGGGGGGGGGGGTTTTGGAAGGGAGGTGTTCGGTTCCTAAACCTATTATTTTGAACCTTTGTAACTCGTCTGTAATCTTCTCCACAAGATGCATAATACAAGGACAAAATCATATGTATTATTCGTTACATAGCAAAGGTATTGTAGTGCAGGCGTGAGTGTAGTACTGGTATTGTAGTGGAGGCGTGTGTGTAGTACTGGTATTGTAGTGGAGGCGTCTCCACTCTTGATATCTCACCTAATACATTCCATCTGTTATCTACTCTGATACTGAAAAAGTTCTTTCTAACGTCCCTGTGGCTCATTTGAGTATTAAGTTTCCACCTGTGTCCCCTTGTTCGCGTACCTCCCGTGTTAGATTATCCTTATCTACCCTGTCAGTTCCTCTGAGAATTGTATAGGTAATGATCATGTCTCCCCTAATTCTTCTGTCTTCCAGTGTCGTGAGGTTTAGTTTCAATAATTTTTCCTCGTGGCTCATTCCTCTCAGCTCGGAGACTATCCTGGTGGCTTACCTCTGAACCTTCTTTAACTTTGTTTTGTGTTAGACTAGATGTGGATTCCAGGCTGCAGCTGCATATTCCAGTATTGGTCTGACGTATGAGGTATACAAAGTTCTGAATGATTCCTTACACAAGTTTCTGAAGGCAGTTCTTATATTCCAGCCTTGCATACGCCGCTGATGTTATCCATTTGATGTGAGCTTCAGAGTACAGGTTTGGTGTGATATCAACCTCCAGATCTTTCTCTTGTCCTGACTCCTGAAGGATTTCCTCTCCCAGCTGGTACCTTGTGTTTGGCCTCCTGCTCCCTACGCCTATCTTCATCACTTTGCACTTGCTCGAGTTAAACCCTAATAGCCATTTGTTGAACCATTCCTTCAGTCTGTCCAGGTCATCCTGCAGCCTCTTGCTGTCCTCCTTTGTCTTAATCCTTCTCATAATTTCTCCATAAAACTTCTCATAAAAGCTCCACTATACCTGAGGAGCGACAAAACTGAGGAGCGCTGTCGTGTATGACTGTTCCCCATGATCTCTGGGAACCTAGTGAGCTCACTCCCGGCTGCCAGCGAGAGATACCAGCCTGCCTTGAGCTGATTGGCTGGCGCTTTTAACCCCCAGCCAATCAGAGTCACGTATCGTTTACCCGCCAGTGGCCAGGATGGGACTAGGCGGGAACACGGAAGTCATACGAGAATCCGCGACACAATGTTAAATGTTAAACTGCCATTCAGTTGTCACAGTTTGCCACTCCGTTAAAATTGCAACTGTTTTACCTAAATAGAAATGTATGAACCCAAGCAACCGTAGGTCGGAAAACGTCAGTTTTACGGTGTGTTTAATTTGTACTAATCCGTAGGATTTCTAACGGCTGGGCGATTCCGTAACTTTTGCGACGTTTTGGGTGAGAAGTTATATTAAGTCGTATTGTAACGTAAGCACTACAAAACAGGCCTGTAACCTCGTAACAAGATGTAGTATTGTTAACGTGGATGGACGAACTACTAACTACTAAGATGTTTCCAGAAGTTTCCTGAACTACTTATACACACCCGGTATATATAAGGGAGCCGGTCGGCCGAGCGGACAGCACACTGGACTTGTGATCCTGTGGTCCCGGGTTCGATCCCAGGCGCCGGCGAGAAACAATGGGCAGAGTTTCTTTCACCCTATGCCCCTGTTACCTAGCAGTAAAATAGGTACCTGGGTGTTAGTCAGCTGTCACAGGCTGCTTCCTGGGGGTGGAGGCCTGGTCGAGGACCGGGCCGCGGGGACACTAAAGCCCCGTAATCATCTCAAGATAACCTCAAGATAAGATAACCCCTTTTTGACACTACTCCACGCGGCACCTACTTAATACCCTGGCTCTCTGTTCCCATCTTTTTCTTTCTCTCCACTCTTTATCTGCTTCTTGCTCCCTCTCTCTCTCTCTCCCTTCCTCTCCTTCACACTTTTCTTCCCCTCTTCCTTCTTATCTCTTCCCTTGCATCTGTCTCCGTCTCCTCCTCCATAAATTCCAGTAAGTGTGGTATCGACAAGGAGCCTTATCACTGATATTATGATGACTCCCTGTCCACCCTCTCTCAGCCCCCAGGACCACCCCCCCCTGCCCACCCTCTCTCAACCCCCAGGACCCCCCCCTGCCCACCCTCTCTCAACCCCCAGGACACCCCCCCTGCCCACCCTCTCTCAACCTCCAGGACCTACCCCCCCCCCTGCCCACCCTCTCTCAATCCCCAGGACCCACCCCCCTGCCCACCCTCTCTAAACCCCCAGGACCCCCCCCTGCCCATCCTCTCTCAACCCCCAGGACCCACCCCCTGCCCACCCTCTCTCATCCCCCAGGACCCCCCCCCCCCTGCCAACCCTCTCTCAACCCCCAGGACCCCCCCCCCTGCCCACCCTCTCTCAACCCCCAGGACCCCCCCCCCCTGCCCACCCTCTCTCAACCCCCAGGATCCACCCCCCCTGCCCACCCTCTCTCAACCCCCAGGATCCACCCCCCCTGCCCACCCTCTCTCAACCCCCAGGATCCACCCCCCTGCCCACCCTCTCTTAACCCCCAGGACCCCCCCCCCCTGCCCACCCTCTCTCAATCCCATGACTGATAAAAAATTGGCAATTGAAAGAAGCAGTCGCCTTTCAAAATAACATTTGTGTAGCTCGTGGTCAGGATGGATTGACCGTCGTTG
This sequence comes from Procambarus clarkii, assembly GCF_040958095.1. Lineage (NCBI taxonomy): Eukaryota > Metazoa > Arthropoda > Malacostraca > Decapoda > Cambaridae > Procambarus > Procambarus clarkii. The sequence continues at coordinate 19,711,247 of NC_091192.1, read as the reverse complement.
CCTTCCCAAAGCTCTTCCCTTCTCCTCTTCCTCCTCCTCCTCCTCCTTCTCTTCCTCCTCCTTCTCTTCCTCCTCCTCCTCCTCCTTCTCTTCCTCCTCCTTCTCTTCCTCCTCCTCCTCCTCCTCCTGCACCTTCACCGATTGCTTTGAAATTTTGACACAACGTTCTATTCGCGCATATGAGCGTGTTTTTACATACCTACTATATAGATGCCACACCTGTGACAGGTAAAAACATGGTTTTTCCTTAAAAATAGTGCCATCTGTTGCACGTGAAAGCAACACACGCTATACTAAATATGTTACTATTCCATTTCTATGTTTACGATTGCATTGAAAAATTGAATTTTCATAGATTTCGATTTATTTTCATTTTGATTTATTATGTGTGAGACATTGCGTTGGAATTGAGCTGTGTTGTTTACCATACCATTCATTTCGTGAGTATTGTTTATTTTATTTTTGTTTTTCATTTCGTTTTTTAATTGTTCTTATTTTTCAGCAATGGGATCATCAGATAATTTTTCCCATTTTTCTGATGGGAACATCAGATCATTTGGGAATGCATCGGACGAGGGAGTGGGGAATGGTGGGGAGGACGAGGGGACGGGAGTGGAGAATGGTGGGGAGGACGAGGGGACGAGGGAATGGGGAATGGTTCGGAGGACGATGGGACTATGGAGTGGGGGATGGTGGGGAGGACATGGGGAGGCCTGGTCGACGACCGGGCCGTGGGGACATTAAGCCATGAAAACAACTCAAGGTAACCTCAAGGTATGAGGGAGAAGGGAATGGTGGGGAGGATGGGGAAACAGGGAAAGCTTGCTCGATGAGCCCCAGCAACGTGTGTGATATATATATATATATATATATATATATATATATATATATATATATATATATATATATATATATATATATATATATATATATATATACTGTATATATATATATATATATATATATATATATATATATATATATATATATATACTGTATATATATATATATATATATATATATATATATATATATATATATATATATATATATATATATATATATATATATATATACAGTATATATTTTAAAACACATTGAAAAAACATGATTGCTGAACGCGTTTTCGGCCCTTCAGTAGAGGCCTTTCTCAGAGCAAGATAGAATATGAGAGAGAGAGAGAGGCGGGGGGGGGGGGGGGGGGGGGGGGTGGGGGTAGCATGCCTCACACAGGTAGCAACTCCCCCCCCCCCCCACCAGGGAGACACATCACCTGACTACCAGACAAAAGGAGGACGAAACCTTATTTCATCTTAAGTTCTTAAGATAAAATTAAGATTTAATCTTTTATTTATACCTTTAAAGAAGGTTTCATCTTCATGAGGAAGGGGTGTGTGTGTGTGTGTATACATATATATATATATATATATATATATATATATATATATATATATATATATATATATATATATATGAGAGTGGAAAGACATACAAACAGACCCGGGCAGTGCTGGGTACCCCCTTAGTTTGTGCATATGAGAGAATGTCTCAGTTTGTCTCTCGAACGTTAACAGACAGACGCTAAAGCTAACCTTACCAAGCTTTTACACATGAAACATGTGGGGTATGGCACACTCTGTACTCCCCTTTCATATAGTCTAGGGCAGCTAGTTCTTGACACACACTGTACTCCCCTTCATATAGTCTAGGGCAGCTAGTTCTTGACACACACTGTACTCCCCTTCATATAGTCTAGGGCAGCTAGTTCTTGACACACTCTGTACTCCCCTTCATATAGTCTAGGGCAGCTAGTTCTTGACACACACTGTACTCCCCTTCATATAGTCTAGGGCAGCTAGTTCTTGACACACACTGTACTCCCCTTCATATAGTCTAGGGCAGCTAGTTCTTGACACACACTGTACTCCCCTTCATATAGTCTAGGGCAGCTAGTTCTTGACACACACTGTACTCCCCTTCATATAGTCTAGGGCAGCTAGTTCTTGACACACACTGTACTCCCCTTCATATAGTCTAGGGCAGCTAGTTCTTGACACACACTGTACTCCCCTTCATATAGTCTAGGGCAGCTAGTTCTTGACACACACTGTACCCCCCTTCATATAGTCTAGGGCAGCTAGTTCTTGACACACACTGTACTCCCCTTCATATAGTCTAGGGCAGCTAGTTCTTGACACACACTGTACTCCCCTTCATATACTCCAGGGCAGCTAGTTCTTGACACACACTGTACTCCCCTTCATATAGTCCAGGGCAGCTAGTTCTTGACACACACTGTACTCCCCTTCATATAGTCTAGGGCAGCTAGTTCTTGACACACACTGTACTCCCCTTCATATAGTCTAGGGCAGCTAGTTCTTGACACACACTGTACTCCCCTTCATATACTCCAGGGCAGCTAGTTCTTGACACACACTGTACTCCCCTTCATATAGTCCAGGGCAGCTAGTTCTTGACACACACTGTACTCCCCTTCATATAGTCTAGGGCAGCTAGTTCTTGACACACACTGTACTCCCCTTCATATAGTCTAGGGCAGCTAGTTCTTGACACACACTGTACTCCCCTTCATATACTCCAGGGCAGCTAGTTCTTGACACACACTGTACTCCCCTTCATATAGTCTAGGGCAGCTAGTTCTTGACACACACTGTACTCCCCTTCATATACTCCAGGGCAGCTAGTTCTTGACACACACTGTACTCCCCTTCATATAGTCCAGGGCAGCTAGTTCTTGACACACACTGTACTCCCCTTCATATAGTCTAGGGCAGCTAGTTCTTGACACACACTGTACTCCCCTTCATATAGTCTAGGGCAGCTAGTTCTTGACACACACTGTACTCCCCTTCATATACTCCAGGGCAGCTAGTTCTTGACACACACTGTACTCCCCTTCATATAGTCTAGGGCAGCTAGTTCTTGACACACACTGTACTCCCCTTCATATAGTCTAGGGCAGCTAGTTCTTGACACACACTGTACTCCCCTTCATATAGTCTAGGGCAGCTAGTTCTTGACACACACTGTACTCCCCTTCATATAGTCTAGGGCAGCTAGTTCTTGACACACACTGTACTCCCCTTCATATAGTCTAGGGTAGCTAGTTCTTGACACACACTGTACTCCCCTTCATATAGTCTAGGGCAGCTAGTTCTTGACACACACTGTACTCCCCTTCATATAGTCTTGGGTAGCTAGTTCTTGACACACACTGTACCCCCTTCATATAGTCCAGGGCAGCTAGTTCTTGACACACTCTGTACTCCCCTTCATATAGTCTAGGGCAGCTGCACAAGTCCACATGTACCTAAATGTGTCAGTCAAAAAATAACTGGCATAGTATTAAGGTACCTGGGCATTATATACACCTGCCCTAGACTATGTGAAGGGTTACACAGTGTGTGTTAAGAGCCAGCTGTGTGTGATACTACGCAGGTGTATCCATGTTGTGCATGGCTCCTGTCTCCACGACTAGACCGACCGCTGGCGCCACTGACGCTCACAGTAACTGTGAGGATACACAGTTACTGTGTACCCTGTGTACCGGAAGTCTCATTACGCGGGCACCATTCACGAGGAATGAGAAGGACCGTGTTCGCAGTGTCAGTTCTCTCACTGAACTCAAGGTATTCTCTGTGTGAGCTTTTCTCCATCCTTGGTCTAGATCATTATAGGGAGAGACGGCGAAACCAGTACATCTATCCTGAACACCTTATAATTATCCTACTAGCTAGTAAGAGAGAGATTATGCCACGTCAGTAGCTATGTATTTACTGTTAATCATTATACATTAATGGTAGGTCTCGTGGCTAATATATAAATTGTTTGAGCTATGGAGATATTATAGTCATAAGGGAGCTGCTGTTTACTATTAGTCTTCACAATACTCTACTTGTTTCTTAGTCTCATACGTCATTTATGTACCGGAAGCGAAATATGGATACAGTGCAAGGATTTTATATATTTTGTAGTTTGTATTAGTCCAGGGCTATGCCCAACCACTTGGAGTGGACGGTAGAGCGACGGTCTCGCTTCATGCAGGTCGGTGTTCAATCCCCGACCGTCCATGTGGTTGGGTATCATTCCTTTCCCCCCCCCCCCCCCCGTCCCCAGCTTAAAGAGTAAACTGTTTACCTGGTACAGTAGCTTTACCTACTTAGGTCATTTACCTCATATAAGGCAAACTGCCCTAGCAGGTACTTACCTATCAGCACCTACCTATCAGTGACTTCGAGGGAGTGAGGTCTCTAGCTCTACATACCCCGCCTACCAGCCTTGTTGCACCTGTTGCGTTATTTAACTATTCTGACGTCAGAATTCTATGTCGAATCTGACCTTAAGAGTTGCGGGTGGAGGTGGCTTCCACAACCTCTTTCAGAGTAGTAATTCCCAACAAGCAATTAAGAACAGATGGTCCCTAAGGGGACTGGAACAAGGCAATTATTTAACGTGGTACAAACGCTCTTGACTCTGTCAAATCAACTAATACGTTGCAAAAAAAAAAATATAAAAATCGGAACCGACCAATCCGAATAAAAGGCGACGTATTATTAACAATTCAAGCTTAAGGTTCGACTAGTTGTTTCTAGTTTAGGTTAAACGCACGCCGCCAGAGGGGCCGGCTGTCATCTTGGTGAGGAAGCAGCCCGTGACAGCTGACTAACTCCCAGGTACCCATTTACTGCGAGGTAACAGAGACATAGGGTGAAACAAATTCAGCCCATCGTTTCTCGCCGGCGCCCGAGGTTCGAACCCGGGACCACAGGATCACGTGTTCAGCGTGCTGTCCACTCCTCCACTGGTTCTCTTCCCTACAAGTGTCGAGGAAACGAGGTAGTTCTGACTGGTTGGTGGTTAGGTGGTCAACATTGTACTAACTGCCCCATTTAAACCATTTCAAATCAGTTATAACCACGTGTTAACGACCATTAAACCCCCCCCCCCCTCCCCCCTTTCATTCAATGTATACCCATTGTTTCATAACGTTTAGCATGCAATGTTGCACGTTGAATAATTCGTCCTCTAAACTAATGCGCCTCATTTTGTACGCAGTCCCCCCAACAGTACTCAATAACGGGGTTATTAGGAATAACGGTCACAAAACGCGTTCTAACACATCCCAACGCGTTCTAACACATCCCAACGCGTTCTAACACATCCCAACGCGTTCTAACACATCCCAACGCGTTCTAACACATCCCAACGCGTTCTAACACATCCCAACGCGTTCTAACACATCCCAACGCGTTCTAACACATCCCAACGCGTTCTAACACTCTACAACGCGTTCTAACACGTCACAACGCGTTCTAACACTCTACAACGCGTTCTAACACATCCCAACGCGTTCTAACACATCCCAACGCGTTCTAACACATCCCAACGCGTTCTAACACATCCCAACGCGTTCTAACACATCACAACACGTTCTAACACATCTCAACGCGTTCTAACACATCACAACGCGTTCTAACACTCTACAACGCGTTCTAACACATCACAACGCGTTCTAACACATCTCAACACGTTCTAACACATCACAACGCGTTCTAACACATCACAATGCGTTCTAACACATCACAACGCGTTCTAACACATCACAACGCGTTCTAACACATCACAACGCGTTCTAACACATCACAATGCGTTTTAACACATCACAACGCGTTCTAACACATCTCAACGCGTTCTAACACATCACAACGCGTTCTAACACGTCACAACGCGTTCTAACACATCACAACGCGTTCTGACACGCCCCAACGCGTTCTGACACATCACAACGCGTTCTAACACGTCACAACGCGTTCTAACACATCCCAACGCGTTTTGACATGCCCCAACGCGTTCTAACACATCACAACGTTGTAACACGGGGTAGGGTTCCTCTCTCTACTTATCTACCTTCTACTCCCCCTCTACCCGTATTCTTACTTTTTATTCTCTACCAAGGGACTCCAAAAACTTTTACCAAAGCCAACTCCACGCCACGTGGTCCTAAGACGATTGACCGACTTAGGATTCTACACCCAGTATGACGTGACCTAGGCTTTGAGCAAAACCCTAGAGTCGCCTCTACGCTGCCACCACCAGACCAGCAACACCGAGCAATGATCGAGGTCTGGATCGATCATGCGAATTAGTCAACCTTGGGGCTTGATCCCCACTAGTAGTTTATAACCTCGGAAACTTGAGTGTGGAATTAATTAGATGGGGATGATGAATTCCGATTCGATGTTAGAATCGGCGCCCAATCCAACTCTGCCTCGTGTGGACCACGTGACCAGGACAAGTAAACATAACCAAATGGAAACAATAAAAATGCCAAATATTAACTACTTAATTTATTAAAAGAAAAACTAAAACAAAATCTAAATATGTTCACTCCCTGTCACTTTAACACTCCCTACTTGACCTGAATGGCAAATGAGACTATTTCTATACATAACCATAGCAACTATACCTCTATGTTTTTCCAGCTAAAGATGTTGGGCTGGTCTCGGGGAGAGGTAAGATGTTTGACCTCTCCCAGCTGCTCTGGAGACCACACTGATCTGTCCTCGTCTGGCCTAGCCCAGACTAGAACATTGTATCCTTCCGCCTAGTCAAAGTTCTACCAAGTTACTAGCAAGGTTTAAGGTATAACAATTAACCTCTGTTGTACTTAATTGATCCAGACTGGTTGAATTATTTTACTGAAATTAAATTACACAAACATCTAACGGCAGAGCTGTTCCCGATCCCCAAAATGGTTAATTGAACTTTGAGAAATAGTAGACATGTCAACCCTGATGACCTATGACCGCCGGTCACTCCGCCTTACAAGTTATATCTGATTCGTGACGTCACTGATGGTGACTTAAACTCAATAATTAGAATACTCTTGATATTGTACCCAGTACTATTATACAATACAATTTTAATACAAAATGAATAAAGGCTAATTTCTCTAAATTACTGAATACTATAGGATGATTCATTATACGCAGCTATGAACAAGGCGTCGGTTATTTCCACCGCGAATTCCCCTGGGGTCCTGGTTCCCAGGTCACCATGCGGGCTCAGCTTCCCATTCTCTTTTGTCGATAAACCACTCTGGATAATTCTTACAACCAGCCTAGTTTGTTACAACGTGTTTTAACACATCACAACACGTTCTAACACATCACAAAGCATTCTAACACTCTACAACGCGTTCTAACACATCACAACGCGTTCTAACACATCACAACGCGTTCTGACACGCCCCAACGCGTTCTAACACATCACAACGTGTTTTAACACATCACAACGCGTTCTAACACATCACAACGCGTTCTAACACTCTACAACGCGTTCTAACACATCACAACGCGTTTTAACACATCACAACGCGTTCTAACACATCACAACACGTTCTAACACTCTACAACGCGTTCTAACACATCACAACGCGTTCTAACACATCACAACGTGTTCTAACACGTCACAACGCATTCTAACACATCACAACGCGTTCTGACACATCACAACGCGTTCTAACACATCTCAACGTGTTTTAACACATCACAACGCGTTCTGACACATCACAACACATTCTAACACATCTCAACGCGTTCTAACACATCACAACGCGTTCTAACACATCACAACGTGTTTTAACACATCACAACGCGTTCTAACACATCACAACGCGTTCTAACACATCCCAACACATTCTAACACATCCCAACGCGTTCTAACACATCACAACGTGTTCTAACACATCATAACGCGTTCTAACACATCACAACGCGTTCTAACACATCACAACGTGTTTTAACACATCACAACGCGTTCTAACACATCACAACGCGTTCTAACACATCACAACGTGTTTTAACACATCACAACGCGTTCTAACACATCACAACGTGTTCTAACACATCACAACGTGTTTTAACACATCACAACGCGTTCTAACTCGTCGCAAAACGCGTTCCAATCTCGTTGTAGCCGTCTCGAACGCCCCCCCCCCTCCCCCCTTCCCCGTGTCATCCAGTTGAGCGCTTGATAGTGAGAGCGTAGTGGACCTCGGGTCATTACAGAGGCTAGTTAAACACTGTCGGCCATGATGGGTGCCTGTGTTTACATTTGGCCCTCGTTGGGTGCCTGTGTTTACATTTGGCCCTCGTTGGGTGCCTGTGTTTACATTTGGCCCTCGTTGGGTGCCTGTGTTTACATTTGGCCCTCGTTGGGTGCCTGTGTTTACATTTGGCCCTCGTTGGGTGCCTGTGTTTACATTTGGCCCTCGTTGGGTGCCTGTGTTTACATTTGGCCCTCGTTGGGTGCCTGTGTTTACATTTGGCCCTCGTTGGGTGTCTGTGTTTACATTTGGCCCTCGTTGGGTGCCTGTGTTTACATTTGGCCCTCGTTGGGTGCCTGTGTTTACATTTGGCCCTCGTTGGGTGCCTGTGTTTACATTTGGCCCTCGTTGGGTGCCTGTGTTTACATTTGGCCCTCGTTGGGTGTCTGTGTTTACATTTGGCCCTCGTTGGGTGCCTGTGTTTACATTTGGCCCTCGTTGGGTGCCTGTGTTTACATTTGGCCCTCGTTGGGAGCCTGTGTTTACATTTGGCCCTCGTTGGGTGCCTGTGTTTACATTTGGCCCTCGTTGGGTGCCTGTGTTTACATTTGGCCCTCGTTGGGTGCCTGTGTTTACATTTGGCCCTCGTTGGGTGTCTGTGTTTACATTTGGCCCTCGTTGGGTGCCTGTGTTTACATTTGGCCC
>NC_091192.1:19694974-19697474 GCF_040958095.1 Procambarus clarkii | reverse complement strand
CCCTGAGTGTCTATTGTTCACCCTGGGTGTCTATTGTTCACCCTGGGTGTCTATTGTTGACCCCTGGGTGTCTATTGTTGACCCTGGGTGTCTATTGGTGACCCTGGGTGTCTATTGTTGACCGTGGGTGTCTATTGTTGACCCTGGGTGTCTATTGTTGATCCCTGGGTGTCTATTGTTGACCGTGGGTGTCTATTGTTGACCCTGGGTGTCTATTGTTGACCCTGGGTGTCTATTGTTGACCCTGGGTGTCTATTGTTGACCCTGGGTGTCTATTGTTGACCCCTGGGTGTCTATTGTTGACCCTGGGTGTCTATTGTTGACCCTGGGTGTCTATTGTTGACCCCTGGGTGTCTATTGTTGACCCTGGGTGTCTATTGTTGACCCTGGGTGTCTATTGTTGACCCCTGGGTGTCTATTGTTGACCGTGGGTGTCTATTGTTGACCCTGGGTGTCAATTGTTGACCCCTGGGTGTCTATTGTTGACCGTGGGTGTCTATTGTTGACCCTGGGTGTCTATTGTTGACCCTGGGTGTCTATTGTTGACCCTGGGTGTCTATTGTTGACCCTGGGTGTCTATTGTTGACCCCTGGGTGTCTATTGTTGACCCTGGGTGTCTATTGTTGACCGTGGGTGTCTATTGTTGACCCTGGGTGTCTATTGTTGACCCTGGGTGTCTATTGTTGACCATGGGTGCTTCTTTTGCCGCCAAATGGGATAAATAGATTTACTTACGTAATTTTAAATACAATAATCTATCTGATTCCCCCCCACCCCCTCACCCCCCTTCCTTGATGGAACTTAAACAAAAGAAATAATATCGTTACAAGATCAGGACAAAAACAGGACAAAAACAGGTGTATATATATGTTTAGTAATTATAAAAGGCTTACTATTGCATTCAACTGTTGGCTCACTTTGTGCGGGAAAACTAATTTTTTTTTCTGTTTTAAATTGAACAGCCATTTTTTTTTGAAGTGTGAAGTCCACTTGAATGTTGACGGTGGAACTGGAGCCAATTAAGGTGATGGAGTTTGACTCAAGTGATTGTATTGGTTGACTCAAGTGATTGTATTGGTTGACTCAAGTGATTGTATTGGTTGGCAGTGTTATTGGGTCGTTATGTATTGGTTTGGAGTTGGGACTGCGGTCTATGCTGTGAATTAGACCGATGAATAACCTCTGGGAGGTTATTGGAGGCCGCCGCATTAGCTTACTGACCGACTAGATGCACTTAAGTGTATGTGCATGCTCGCACCCGCGTGTACTCACCTAATTGTGCTTGTGGGGGTTGAGCTCTGGCTCTTTGGTCCCGCCTCTCAACTGTTAATCAACTGGTGTACAGGTTCCTGAGCCTACTGGGCTCTATCATATCTACATTTAAAACTGTGTATGGAGTCAGCCTCCACCACATCACTGCCTAGTGCATTCCATAGATGCGTGTAATGCGTGTGTGTATGTGCGTAATTATTTTAGAAAGAGAATCGCTGACAAATAATTTTAGAGCAAAGAGATAGAGAGGACGAGATAGAGAGAGAGAGAACACAGATAAAGAGAAGGATGGAGTGAAAGAATTCGAGGTAATTGTATATTTCAAAATCTTTCCTGATATTGTTAATATTGTGAGACATGCTCGGCAGGATAATTATCCTTGGTATTGATAACAAAGACACCAATCTACATAATTCTTACAAACTAATGTTCTCATAAATTTAATCAAAAAAAGTTCCCAGGGAAAATAAATATATACGATAACTCCCAGGTACCTATTTACTTGCTAGATCAATAGAATCATGCATAAGAAATCATAAACGCCCCTTAACTTACATGAGAATCGAACCCTGGGACCTTCATGTTGAGCGCAGACTGCGCCATACACCCCCACAACATCACCATCCTTCAACATGTATATAAGTCGATTTAAGTGACTCTCCCTCCGCCTACGTGAGTAATATAAGTAGCCTTTAAGAGGCTATATACAGCTACCACCGAAACCCCCCTTTAAGGAAACCCACCAAAGGGGTTGATCCTCTTAAGAGACGTCTTAAATCATACGAGATTATCCAGGGAGCGATGTGAGCCGGTTAGCGGCCGGCTGCTTTGTGGCTCTTAATCCTATTACTATTGATTTTCTATCACAATTTATCGGTATATATATATATATATATATATATATATATATATATATATATATATATATATATATATATATATATATATATATATATTCATTTACCGGTTGTAACGCGTGTATTTTTTTTGTGACGTAGTTGATATGTGTAATGCATTTGTGTATGTTGATATTCTGTTCTAATTTGCTTGTTACTCGTTTCTTCAATATATATTTTTAGGTTAGGTTAGGTTAGGTTAGTTTGATTAGCACTTGGATGGTAATCTTGGGCATAGCATTTTATCAAGTCCTGTAGATACCAGTTGCGTTGCTCCTGGGAGTATGGGTTCGAGTCACTTCTGGGGTGTGAACCACCGAGTCCTGTGGTTC
>NC_091192.1:19654974-19692474 GCF_040958095.1 Procambarus clarkii | reverse complement strand
TCATGGTAGTTAACTAATTTGCATCATTCACGTCATGGTAGTTAACTAATTTGCATCATTCACGTCATGGTAGTTAACTAATTTGCATCATTCACGTCATGGTAGTTAACTAATTTGCATCATTCATATCATGGTAGTTAACTATATCATTAACATTAATGGTTTATAGTTTAACTGGTATATTTGGTCATATAAACACGTTAATATATATAAATCATGAACGATATATTACGTTGTATATCGTTAAATATTTCCATATGTGATATAATGGCCAATCGCTTTTTATTTTTTTTTTGTGATTGTTAATGTCAGTTACACGTAAACCGGTTTACCAGCCGGATAAGAGAAGCTTGGCCGTATAGCGCGTCCGTTGTTCAGGAACTTGGAGTCCGGTTTACCATCGTTTTTTGTTGTTCATGTTTTGTATTTTTTTTTTTTTATGGTTTTTATGTAGAGGATTAAAAATTTATTGAGCTTGCATAAAGAGGCTTAATTTATAGACCAATTTCCCGGGGGCTGATTGGCTGTAGTTGTGCAATGGATCTGAGTGCAGGGGGTGAGTGCAGGGATGAGTGCAGGGGGTGAGTGCAAGGGCTGAGTGCAAGGTTGAGTGCAGGGGCTGAGTGCAAAGGGTGAGTGCAAGGGGTGAGTGCAAGGGGTGAGTACAGGGTTGAGTGCAGGGGGTGAGTGCAGGGGGTGAGTGCAAGGGGTGAGTGCAAGGGGGTGAGTACAGGGTTGAGTGCAAAGGCTGAGTACAGGGTCTGAGTGCAGGGGCTGAGTGCAAGGACTGAGTGCAAGGGCTGAGTGCAACCGACGTAGTTGTGTTCTTATCTGTAATTGAAACATGGCGGCTGGTGCGTGCAAACACACACACACACACTCCTCCTCGACACAATTATACACCAGCCATGTTTGGTTACAAAATTAATTGTGGAACTTCCATGTAACAATGCCGCTACTTAACTACAAGCCGTGTGTGTGCTTGGCTCCTGGTGGGGCTGTAGTAGTGGTGGTTGACGTAGTTGTGGTGGTAGCTGTACCCCTTGAACAACAACCATCGAGTACCTTTGTGTACCGTTTTGAGCTAAAGACCAGTAACTGTGTGATTGACTCACCGCAGATGTAAACTGCATCTATGGAGACTGCTGTCAGTCTGCCTCTATGGAGACTGCTGTCAGCCGGCCTCTATGGAGACTGCTGTCAGCCTGCCTCTATGGAGACTGCTGTCAGCCGGCCTCTATGGAGACTGCTGTCAGCCTGCCTCTATGGAGACTGCTGTCAGCCGGCCTCTATGGAGACTGCTGTCAGCCGGCCTCTATGGAGACTGCTGTCAGCCGCTTCTTGAACCACTTGTGATATAATAAGAACACTGATATATGTATATGTTTGTGTGTAAAAAAAAAGAAAATTGTGTAATTAGCTCCACAAAATTGTTACTTTGCTAAATGAACTGTGGGAGTCAGTTTTTGAACTCATTGGTCTCTGTAACTCTTTCCACCAGCGCCCACGGCATGGGTGTGGGGTCCACCACCACCCACGGCATGGGTGTGTGGTCCACCACCACCCACGGGATGGGTGTGGGGTCCACCACCACCCACGGGATGGGTGTGGGGTCCACCACCACCCACGGGATGGGTGTGGGGTCCACCACCACCCACGGGATGCTTATGGGGTCCACCACCGCCCCCGGGATGGGTGTGGGGTCCACCACCGCCCATGGGATGGGCATGGGGGTCCACCACCGCCCATGGGATGGGCATGGGGGTCCACCACCGCCCATGGGATGGGTGTGGGGTCCACCACCGCCCATGGGATGGGTGTGGGGTCCACCACCACCCACGGGATGGGCATGGGGGTCCACCACCGCCCACGGGATTGGTATAGTTTGCATAATGAATGACTAAACTAACTTTAACTACATTACTGATTTTGACATTTATGCCCGAATTCTAACATAGAAATTTGAAGATCAAATCATTTTCAAAAGTGTGGTGTTCAACTTTTAATCAAATTCATAAATAGATTACAGTGATAGATAATTAATTTCAGTAGGTATTTCACTCCTCTTTGCTAAAAAAATATATATATAATTTTCCCGAACTACAAAGATTAATTATCTCTACACTACATAATTTGTGTTTTGACTTTGTAATTATCGGAAAACTGGGTTGGAATTTAGTTAATAAATATATCTTTTAGTTCTAACACTGAAATGGGTCTGAGTAAGAGCTGGGTGACAGTAAGAGCTGGGTGACAGTAAGAGCTGGGTGACAGTAAGAGCTGGGTGACAGTAAGAGCTGGGTGACAGTAAGAGCTGGGTGACAGTAAGAGCTGGGTGACAGTAAGAGCTGGGTCACAGTAAGAGCTGGGTGACAGTAAGAGCTGGGTGACAGTAAGAGCTGGGTGACAGTAAGAGCTGGGTGACAGTAAGAGCTGGGTGACAGTAAGAGCTGGGTGACAGTAAGAGCTGGGTGACAGTAAGAGCTGGGTCACAGTAAGAGCTGGGTGACAGTAAGAGCTGGGTCACAGTAAGAGCTGGGTGACAGTAAGAGCTGGGTGACAGAAAGAGCTGGGTCACAGTAAGAGCTGGGTGACAGTAAGAGCTGGGTCACAGTAAGAGCTGGGTGCCAGTAAGAGCTGGGTGACAGTAAGAGCTGGGTCACAGTAAGAGCTGGGTGACAGTAAGAGCTGGGTCACAGTAAGAGCTGGGTGACAGTAAGAGCTGGGTCACAGTAAGAGCTGGGTGACAGTAAGAGCTGGGTCACATTAAGAGCTGGGTGACAGTAAGAGCTGGGTGACAGTAAGAGCTGGGTGACAGTAAGAGCTGGGTGACAGTAAGAGCTGGGTGACAGTAAGAGCTGGGGGACAGTAAGAGCTGGGTGACAGTAAGAGCTGGGTCACATTAAGAGCTGGGTGACAGTAAGAGCTGGGTCACAGTAAGAGCTGGGTGACAGTAAGAGCTGGGTGACAGTAAGAGCTGGGTCACAGTAAGAGCTGGGTGACAGTAAGAGCTGGGTCACAGTAAGAGCTGGGTCACAGTAAGAGCTGGGTCACAGTAAGAGCTGGGTGACAGTAAGAGCTGGGTGACAGTAAGAGCTGGGTGACAGTAAGAGCTGGGTGACAGTAAGAGCTGGGTCACAGTAAGAGCTGGGTGACAGTAAGAGCTGGGTGACAGTAAGAGCTGGGTGACAGTAAGAGCTGGGTGACAGTAAGAGCTGGGTGACAGTAAGAGCTGGGTGACAGTAAGAGCTGGGTGACAGTAAGAGCTGGGTGACAGTAAGAGCTGGGTGACAGTAAGAGCTGGGTGACAGTAAGAGCTGGGTGACAGTAAGAGCTGGGTCACAGTAAGAGCTGGGTCACAGTAAGAGCTGGGTGACAGTAAGAGCTGGGTCACAGTAAGAGCTGGGTGACAGTAAGAGCTGGGTCACAGTAAGAGCTGGGTGACAGTAAGAGCTGGGTCACAGTAAGAGCTGGGTGACAGTAAGAGCTGGGTGACAGTAAGAGCTGGGTGACAGTAAGAGCTGGGTCACAGTAAGAGCTGGGTCACAGTAAGAGCTGGGTCACAGTAAGAGCTGGGTGACAGTAAGAGCTGGGTCACAGTAAGAGCTGGGTCACAGTAAGAGCTGGGTCACAGTAAGAGCTGGGTCACAGTAAGAGCTGGGTCACAGTAAGAGCTGGGTCTCAGTAAGAGCTTCGTTCACCCCAGAATTATAGGTGGTGTTAGGCCTAAAGAAACCCATAACCAACCATTAACAAACAAATATGGGTAAAGCCCCCCCCCCTTAAAATAAGGCTTTAGATGGGGGGGGTCCAGTGACCCCCAGAAGCCCCAAGATGCCTCCCCTGACCCCCTAGAACTTGTGGTGAGGTGGTCCCAATGACCCTAAACAACCCCCCCCCCGTTACCTAATACGTTAAAAATGCGGTGTATTGGTCAAAAATTAAAGCACCGCAATATTGACGTTTTCTCTGCGTCGGCTTTCGATAGGTGGGTTGTGTGTGTGTGGGTTGGGGGGGGGGGGTTGGGGGGGTCGTATACCCCCGTCCTCCCAAGTTAACTGCTGTTGGACCCCCAGGATGCAACCCACAACAGTTACTTAACTACCATTAGCTACTATTTGACGGTTGGGTGAACAGCGGAATCAGGTGAAAATGAACGAACCCAATCGTTTCTGTCCCCCGTCCCAACTTGTGACCTGGCGGTTACCTTACAATGATTTCCGTCCAACTCTCCCACCCATCAAAACTCTTTTTGACGTCTGGATAACCGGATTTCCTCCACAACCCCGTTCTAAGGTCCCCTCTCTCTCTCTCCCTCACCCTCTCCTAAGCCCCCCCCCCTCTCTCTCCCTTCAAATAACACTACCCTCCCCACTCCTCCCTATAAACCCCTCCAACTACCGAAACTCCCCCCCTATTCTACCCGTACCTCTAAATAGGGTGGTTATTTCTTTGGCTGTCATTCCCTCTACCTAAAAAGGTGAACCGCCAAGCTCTATACCTCCCTCTGACCAAACGGCCGACACCACACAAGCTATTCCACCTATTAAACTCTTCTGTGGGAACTTCTTTTCATCGACCCCCAAAAGGAGGGAAGAAAGACTCCTGAAAGACGTCACTGAGAAAAACTTGAGCCCTCTCGACACTATAGCTACAACATACCGCCCGCGGTTTATTTCAAGAGCAAGAAGACTATGCCACCTTGCTCGTGAGAAACTGTCGGTGTTGTCAGTACACAGGCAAGACGTTGTCAGTACACAGGCAAGACGTTGTCAGTACACAGGCAAGACGTTGTCAGTACATAGGTAAGACGTTGTCAGTACATAGGTAAGATGTTGTCAGTACATAGGCAAAACGTTGTCAGTACACAGGCAAGACGTTGTCAGTACATAGGTAAGACGTTGTCAGTACATAGGTAAGACGTTGTCAGTACATAGGTAAGACGTTGTCAGTACACAGGCAAAACGTTGTCAGTACACAGGCAAGACGTTGTCAGTACATAGGTAAGACGTTGTCAGTACATAGGTAAGATGTTGTCAGTACATAGGCAAAACGTTGTCAGTACACAGGCAAGACGTTGTCAGTACATAGGTAAGACGTTGTCAGTACATAGGTAAGACGTTGTCAGTACATAGGTAAGACGTTGTCAGTACACAGGCAAAACGTTGTCAGTACACAGGCAAGACGTTGTCAGTACATAGGTAAGACGTTGTCAGTACACAGGCAAGACGTTGTCAGTACATAGGTAAGACGTCAGTACACAGGCAAGAGGTTGTCAGTACAGAGGCAAGACGTTGTCAGTACACAGGCAAGACGTTGTCAGTACACAGCCAAGACGTTGTCAGTACAGAGGCAAGACGTTGTCAGTACAGAGGCAAGACGTTGTCAGTACACAGGCAAGACGTTGTCAGTACAGAGGCAAGACGTTGTCAGTACACAGGCAAGACGTTGTCAGTACACAGGCAAGACGTTGTCAGTACACAGGCAAGACGTTGTCAGTACACAGGCAAGACGTTGTCAGTACAGAGGCAAGACGTTGTCAGTATACAGGCAAGACAACAACATCTCTTCTTAATAAGGCGCCTGACAATGTGCAGACAACTCGGTTCCACGAAAGAACACAATGTATATACAAACATATACTAACCAACAGCACCGAAATAATCGATAGTTATATAACAACAACAGAGGATTAGACCTAGACGAAGCACTACATATCAAACGCCCTCATGTATCAACAGTCATCTTGGAGTACATCCTATCATCTTCAAGGCCACGGGAAACTATCCAGCACACACCTCACCTGCTGCCTCAGTCAACATTGACTGGATGCCTCATAACTTCACCTCATTCTTCTTGATAACGTCTTCTCTAGGTTATATCCACTCGCCTTCTGCCTCTCAAGATGTTGACAGCTTCAGCGAAACACTTCTTTAACCGTCAGGACATTAACACAAAATTGGAAAATGAACAGGAAGAAATTTAGAGAAAATTCGTGCTAACATTACTGATTTCACCCTTTCTCTTTTATATATATATATATATATATATATATATATATATATATATATATATATATATATATATATATATATATATATATATATATATATATATATATAAAATAGTGTGTATAATATATCCCCTTCCCCGGCAACCATCCCCACACCCCCATTTCAGTTCTTCCATTCCGTGTACCTTTTTAAATCCCCATGTTGCATAGATAAATATTATCTTTCCATTCGAGTAGCTGCCATCACCACTGTGTGTCGTTTAAGTAACCACCCCTCATCCCACCCCCTTTCCCTCTCTCTCTTTCACCCTTCCCCCCCCCCTTTTTTTGGGACAGGGTTTAATAGGTGGGTCTTCTATTGGCCAAGCAAAGGGTGGCTATTCACTACTCTGGGAGCCGGGCAAACCTTGCATGCAAAAGTTGAAAGCTAAATTTTTTTTCGGTAGTGCTGCCTTGGGGGCGCGCTGCAATAACACGTGGGATGAGAGAGAGAGAGAGAGAGAGAGAGAGAGAGAGAGACAGACAGACAGGGATGTCTGGGAGTCGAAGGAACAACGTAGCTGCTCAATTCCTGGATTTTAGTCAACCTTTGAGCTGTGTCTCGTTCGGTATTGTTTGACTTGAACGAGCGAGACGTCTGGTTGTTTGTTGCTTAGTGGTATGATTGTAGTTGGTGCACAGAGTGGTGAGAGGCTCAGGGTTCGACCCTCCCGGGAGATTCAGTTTTCTTATAGAGATGGAAGTAGATGGAGAATGTGAGGTTAGGGAGAAATTGTCGATTTTAGTAAGGATGGTCTGAGATGAGAGAGAGATGTAGTGATGAAGGGAGAGAGTAGGGGGAACAAGAGGGAGAGTAGGGAGGCATTTGACGATGTAGGGGAGGCATTTGGCGATGTAGGGAAGCATTTGGCAGTGTAGGGAAGCATTTGGCGATGTAGGGAAGCATTTGGCGATGTAGGGAAGCATTTGGCAATGTAGGGAAGCATTTGGCGATGGAGGGAAGCATTTGGCGATGGAGGGAAGCATTTGGCGGTGTAGGGAAGCATTTGGCGATGTAGGGAAGCATTTGGCGATGGAGGGAAGCATTTGGCGGTGTAGGGGAAGCATTTGGCGGTGTAGGGAAGCATTTGGCGATGTAGGGAAGCATTTGGCGGTGTAGGGAAGCATTTGGCGGTGTAGGGAAGCATTTGGCGATGGAGGGAAGCATTTGGCGGTGTAGGGAAGCATTTGGCGGTGTAGGGAAGCATTTGGCGGTGTAGGGAAGCGAGGTTGGAGAAAACAATAGCTGTATGGTCAGGGAATGACTAAGTGAGCCAAGGAAGAAGGTAACAATAGCTATGATTGTAATGCTATTAATAACACCTCAATTATACTCAATGAATGATGACTCCTCGGTCCCCTGTGTCAACTTACCATATGTATAATAATGTTAAATATATTAATAAATACACTTGCCTTATATCTTGCCTCTCTCCCCCTTGCCTCTCTTATCTCTCCTTCTCTCTCTAATTGGCCCAAAATCAAGAAATTTTTTAATTAACAATTATACTGTTCTGACTTGTATAATAAAGTTGTCTTATTATTTTAGTTAGGTATAACCTAGATTCGATTTTTCTATATAATTGTCGCTCCCTTGGTTATAGAGCCCCAAGCTTGTTTCAGGCTTGTCGCCCCTTGGTTATAGAGCCCCAAGCTTGTTTCAGGTTTGTCGCCCCCTTGATTATATAGCCCCCAAGCTTGTTTCAGGCTTGTCGCCCCTGGTTATAGAGCCCCAAGCTTGTTTCAGGCTTGTCGCCCTTGGTTATAGAGCCCCAAGCTTGTTTCAGGCTTGTCGCCCCTGGTTATAGAGCCCCAAGCTTGTTTCAGGCTTGTCGCCCCTTGATTATAGAGCCCCAAGCTTGTTTCAGGCTTGTCGCCCCTGGTTGTAGAGCCCCAAGCTTGTTTCAGGCTTGTCGCCCCTGGTTATAGAGCCCCAAGCTTGTTTCAGGCTTGTCACCCCCTTGATTATAGAGCCCCAAGCTTGTTTCAGGCTTGTCGCCCCTGGTTATAGAGCCCCAAGCTTGTTTCAGGCTCTTCGCCCCTGGTTATAGAGCCCCAAGCTTGTTTCAGGTTTGTCGCCCCCTTGATTATAGAGCCCCAAGCTTGTTTCAGGCTTGTCGCCCCTGGTTATAGAGCCCCAAGCTTGTTTCAGGCTTGTCGCCTCTGGTTATAGAGCCCTAAGCTTGTTTCAGGCTTGTCGCCCCCTTGATTATAGAGCCCCCAAACTTGTTTCAGGCTTGTCACCCCTGGTTATATAGCCCCAAGCTTGTTTCAGACTTGTCGGCCCTGGTTATAGAGCCCTAAGCTTGTTTCAGGCTTGTCGTCCTTGGTTATAGAGCCCCAAGCTTGTTTCAGGCTTGTCGCCCCCTTGATTATAGAGCCCCAAGCTTGTTTCAGGCATGTCGCCCCTGGTTATAGAGCCCCAAGCTTGTTTCAGGCTTGTCGCCCCTGGTTATAGAGCCCCAAGCTTGTTTCAGGCTTGTCGCCCCTGGTTATAGAGCCCCAAGCTTGTTTCAGGCTTGTCGCCCCCTTGATTATAGAGCCCCAAGCTTGTTTCAGGCTTGTCGCCCCTGGTTATAGAGCCCCAAGCTTGTTTCAGGCTTGTCGCCCCTGGTTATAGAGCCCCAAACTTGTTTCAGGCTTATCGCCCTCTTGATTATAGAGCCCCAAGCTTGTTTCAGGCTTGTCGCCCCTGGTTATAGAGCCCTAAGCTTGTTTCAGGGTTGTTGCCCCTGGTTATAGAGCCCCAAGCTTGTTTCAGACTTGTCACCCCCTTGATTATAGAGCCCCAAGCTCGTTTCAGGCTTGTCGCCCCTGGTTATAGAGCCCCAAGCTTGTTTCAGGCTCTTCGCCCCTGGTTATAGAGCCCCAAGCTTGTTTCAGGTTTGTCGCCCCCTTGATTATAGAGCCCCAAGCTTGTTTCAGGCTTGTCGCCCCTGGTTATAGAGCCCCAAGCTTGTTTCAGGCTTGTCGCCTCTGGTTATAAGGCCCCAAGCTTGTTTCAGGCTTGTCACCCCCTTGATTATAGAGCCCCAAGCTTGTTTCAGGCTTGTCACCCCTGGTTATAGAGCCCCAAGCTTGTTTCAGGCTTGTCGGCCCTGGTTATAGAGCCCTAAGCTTGTTTCAGGCTTGTCACCCCTGGTTATAGAGCCCCAAGTTTTTTCAGGCTTGTCACCCCCTTGGTTATAGAGCCCCATGCTTGTTTCAGGCTTGTCACCCCCCCTTGATTATAGAGCCCCAATCTTGTTTCAGGCTTGCCACCCCCTTGATGATAGAGCCCCAGGCTTGTTTCAGGCTTGCCACCCCCTTAATTATAGAGCCCCAAGCTTGTTTCAGACTTGTCGCCCCTGATTATAGAGCCCAAGCTTGTTTCAGGCTTGTCGCCCCTGGTTATAGAGCCCCAAGTTTGTTTCAGACTTGTCGCCCCTGATTATAGAGCCCAAGCTTGTCGCCTCTGGTTATAGAGCCCCAAGCTTGTTTCAGGCTTGTCGCCCCCTTGATTATAGAGCCCCCAAGCTTGTTTCAGGCTTGTCAGCCCTGGTTATAGAGCCCCAAGCTTGTTTCAGGCTTGTCGGCCCTGGTTATAGAGCCCTAAGCTTGTTTCAGGCTTGTCACCTCTGGTTATAGAGCCCCAAGTTTGTTTCAGGCTTGTCACCCCCTGGTTATAGAGCCCCATGCTTGTTTCAGGCTTGTCACCCCCCCCCCCCTTGATTATAGAGCTCCAAGCTTGTTTCAGGCTTGCCACCCCCTTGATTATAGAGCCCCAAGCTTGTTTCAGGCTTGCCACCCCCTTAATTATAGAGCCCCAAGCTTGTTTCAGACTTGTCGCCCCTGATTATAGAGCCCAAGCTTGTTTCAGGCTTGTCGCCCCTGGTTATAGAGCCCCAAGCTTGTTTCAGGCTTGTCGTCACCCCTGGTTATAGAGCCCCAAGTTTGTTTCAGGCTTGTCACCCCTGATTATAGAGCCCCAAGCTTGTTTCGGGCTTTCGGCCCTAGTTATAGAGCCCCAAGCTTGTTTCAGACTTGTCACCCCTTGGTTATAGAGCCCCAAGCTTGTTTCAGGCTTGCCACCCCTTTGATTATAGAGCCCCAAGCTTGTTTCAGGCTTGTCACCCCTAATTATAGAGCCCCAATATTGTTTCAGGCTTGTCGCCCCTGGTTTTAGAGCCCAAGCTTGTCGCCCCTGGTAATAGAGCCCCAATATGAACAAGCTTGAGCGACATGCAGTGGCACACGATAAATTTCCATTCAAGAATTCTGAAAAATTTCCATTCGAGCATTCTGAAAATTTCCATTCGAGCATTCTGAAAATTTCCATTCGAGCATTCTGAAAATTTCCATTCGAGCATTCTGAAAATTTCCATTCGAGCATTCTGAAAATTTCCATTCGAGCATTCTGAAAATTTCCATTCGAGCATTCTGAAAATTTCCATTGAAGCATTCTGCAATTGAGCTCAACGCTCACTTGCCCCAGTCCGCTCCCCCTGCAACATCGTGCAATTATAAACTTGCAACCGCGATTTCGCTGCCGTGTGTTCAATACTTCCTCCAAAACCCCCAGCGTCTTCCATGACTATGGAGCCTCGTGGAACCATGTACCTCATCCACGTGCGATGGATCGCTAGTTTTGCGGTTAATGGGGGGGGGGAGGAGGTGGGTGATGGGGGAATATTCTTTAGGGGGGGGGGGGGGGGAGGGGGGGGATATTTCAGAAGGGAAGGTATATTTTATGAGAGGGGGAGGGGGGGGGGGGGAGAGGGGGATAAAAGCAATGCGAGTTTTTTATTTTCCTGTTTTGATGTGTTGATTGTTTGTGGTCTCATTTAGCGACGTTGTGATTAGCGGAGGTTCTCTGTTCTTGGTGTTTATTCCAATCTTTCTCACTTTCTCTTCATTTACCTCTTCTTCTAATCGATTGGATTATCCTGTGGGTCTTATCTAATCCTCACTATTCTTTTATCTCTTCCTTCTAACATTCCCCCTTATCTCTATCTTCAATTATATTTCCTTCCTTCCTTCCTCTCATTCCCCCTCTTCCTTCTCCCTTCCCCTCTTCCTTCATTTCCATCCTCCCCCTCCTCTTCATCTACTCTTCATTCTTCCTTTGTCTCTTCACATTATTTTTCCTTCACATTTTCGCCTTACAGCCTAATTTGGAACTCTTTAAAAAGTTTTATTCTTTTGCCTGTAAAAAAAAAAGAATCTCTAATTTTTGAGGAGAAAAAATCTTTGTGATTTCTAACCAAAAAAGAAAGGCAGAAAAAAATATTTAAATCTTCAGTCTTGACCACAGAAAAGATTAAATTCGGAACTTTTCGCTGTTGGGGGATTATAATTTCAGTCGCAACACTAGTGGATGCGTTTACAAAGTCTTGTTTCAGCTCCCGGTCCCAGTGTTTCTGGCTTTTAAATTGATTTTCTTTTTTTAATCCTTGCAGTTCCTATCGTATATACTTATACAGCTACGAATGTCTTCGCCCATTTGTCACCTCTCAATTCCTGTTAATAATATCGTCTTGTCGAATGTGTAAAAGGGAGAGAGAGAGAGAGAGAGAGAGAGAGAGAGAGAGAGAGAGAGAGAGAGAGAGAGACAGACAGAGAGAGAGAGAGAGAGAGAAAGAGACAAGGTAAAGAAAACGGAGGAAGTAAAGACTGGAACATCAACTTGTTATCAACCAAAAAGGTCGGGAAGGACTTTTATATTTTCGCGTCAGTATATGTGTGGGTCGGAATAGTTGATGGGGGCTAGGAACAGTGTAGGGAGAGAGGGAGGAGAGGGATAGGTAGGAGGTAGAGAGAGAGAGAGAGAGAGGGGGGGGGCGGAGAGGTGAGGGCTCGTAGCCATAATGACATACACCTGTACAAGCATTCATTCCTGATGTGTTTGTGTGTGTGTGTTTTTCCCCCTTGTACACAGGTGTGTGTGTGTGTGTGTTGATGCCAGCTATCGTCGGCCTGTCTGTTCTCATTGAAGTGAGACTGTCCTTTTGTCTGTCAACATTGTACCTTCCTCCCTCCATTCCCCCTCCCCCCCTCTGTCTCTGTGTGTGTCTCTCTCTCTCTCTCTCTCTCTCTCTCTCTCTCTCTCTCTCTCTCTCTCTCTCTCCTCTCTCTCTCTCTCTCTCTCTCTCTCTCTCTCTCTCTCTCTCTCTCTCTCTCTCTCTCTCTCTCTCTCTCTCTCTCTCTCTCTCTCTCTCTCTCTGTCTCTCTCTCTCTCTCTCTCTCTCTCTCTCTCTCTCTCTCTCTCTCTCTCTCTCTCTCTCTCTCTCTCTCTCTCTCTCTCTCTCTCTCTCTCTCTCTCTCTCTCTCTCTCTCTCTCTCTCTCTCTCTCTCTCTCTCTCTCTCTCTCTCTCTCTCTCTCTCTCTCTCTCTCTCTCTCTCTCTCTCTCTCTCTCTCTCTCTCTCTCTCTCTCTCTCTCTCTCTCTCTCTCTCTCTCTCTCTCTCTCTCTCTCTCTCTCTCTCTCTCAAATTTACAATATGTGTCCACGTAGGGCGCTGAAAATCTTGTAAACTGTGAAATGTGAGTACCTAGCTGGGTGTTGTATGGGTGTAAATGGACCAGCAGTGTGTGGGTGTAGTCAGCTGAGGTTACGTGTAGGTGTAACATGGGTGAGGGGGGGGGGAGGGTCTTGTTTACTGCTGGGGTAGTTGAGGTAATTAATGACCCTGAAATGTGTTGAAGCACGTCTGCTCCAGGCCCCACCCCCTTTCCTCAAACACCCCCTCCAGTCATCCACACCCCCAGTCATTCACACCTCCAGTCATCCACACCTCCAGTCATCCACACCCATATCCAAGCATCCAGACCCCCCAAGCTGCCTATCCACTATCACGGTCCTATGTCTCCACGCCCGAAGAAGCTGCATGTGGGTGAATGGGCGTGAGACGGTCATGGAGAGGGCTGAGGGTGTATAGTGGGCGTGAAGTGGGCGTGGCGGAGCTGTGAGGGTGTAGTGGTGGGCGTGGCGGAGCTGTGAGGGTGTAGTGGTGGGCGTGGCGGAGCTGTGAGGGTGTAGTGGTGGGCGTGGCATAGAGCTGTGAGGGTGTAGTGGTGGGCGTGGCATAGAGCTGTGAGGGTGTAGTGGTGGGCGTGGCATAGAGCTGTGAGGGTGTAGTGGTGGGCGTGGCATAGAGCTGTGAGGGTGTAGTGGTGGGGGTGGCATAGAGCTGTGAGGGTGTAGTGGTGGGCGTGGCATAGAGCTGTGAGGGTGTAGTGGTGGGCGTGGCATAGAGCTGTGAGGGTGTAGTGGTGGGCGTGGCATAGAGCTGTGAGGGTGTAGTGGTGGGCGTGGCATAGAGCTGTGAGGGTGTAGTGGTGGGCGTGGCAAAAGATCAACAGTAACATCTTATCCTTTTCATTTCTCTCTCTCTCTCTCGTCCTTTACTATCCTTCCCTTCCTTCTCCTTATCCTCCATTCTCCCTCCCTCCTTCCTATCCCTTTCCTCCATCCTTTATTCCGCTCTGCGACTTAAGCCTTAGTCAACTGGTTGGAAAAGGGGGGAGAAAAAGCCCACAAGCTTCCCTGCTCCCCCCTTCCCAGCAAGCCGGCATGGGGTTAAGGGGAAGGGAGAAGGGAAGGGGGAAGGGAAAGGGAAAGGGGAGAGTTAGGGGATAGTGCAATAAACCCCCCCCCCCTGAGGGAGAAGGGGGTGAGAGAGAGCAATAAACTGTCATGAGGCAGGTCGAGCTGGATCGCCCAGGCCAGGGACGTGACTACGCATACGGACGACGTCTTTCTGGAAAGGGACCACCCCCCTCCAACCCCCCTCACCCTCCCCCCCTTCCCGCGACCCCTACCCTCTTTCCTACCCCTCACGTGCCCTACCCCCCTTTGTTTGACCCCTAACGACCCCCTGAACCCCTCCAAGTTGCACGACCCACCAGCCTGATCTTGACTTCCAATTTGGCTTTGTCTTCCCAGTGTGTCCCTGGCCTCCCCCAGCTTGTCCCTGGCCTCCCCCAGCTTGTCCCTGGCCTCCCCTAGCGTGTCCCTGGCCTCCCCAGCTTGTCCCTGGCCTCTCCAGCGTGTCCCTGGCCTCCCCCAGCTTGTCCCTGGCCTCCCCTAGCGTGTCCCTGGCCTCCCCAGCTTGTCCCTGGCCTCCCCAAGCGTGTCCCTGGCCTCCCCAGCTTGTCCCTGGCCTCCCCAGCGTGTCCCTGGCCTCCCCCAGCTTGTCCCTGGCCTCCCCTAGCGTGTCCCTGGCCTCTCCAGCTTGTCCCTGGCCTCCCCTAGCGTGTCCCTGGCCTCCCCCAGCTTGTCCCTGGCCTCCCCTAGCGTGTCCCTGGCCTCCCCAGCTTGTCCCTGGCCTCCCCAGCGTGTCCCTGGTCTCCCCCAGCTTGTCCCTGGCCTCCCCTAGCGTGTCCCTGGCCTCCCCCAGCTTGTCCCTGGCCTCCCCTAGCGTGTCCCTGGCCTCCCCCAGCTTGTCCCTGGCCTCCCCTAGCGTGTCCCTGGCCTCCCCCAGCTTGTCCCTGGCCTCCCCTAGCGTGTCCCTGGCCTCCCCCAGCTTGTCCCTGGCCTCCCCCAGCTTGTCCCTGGCCTCCCCTAGCGTGTCCCTGGCCTCCCCCAGCTTGGCTTATACAAGGTTAATCTTACATGTGAGGGTGTCTTTAGAGACACGTACACGTACGTGCTGCTGGGCGTGGCACGGGTCCCGGACGACCACGGTCACGTACCTGGTGCTGGGCGTGGTACGTACGGGTACGTCCCGGGGGACAATAGAGGCCATGCACACAGGCCCGTGACACGTGCAGCATATAGGAGCATCATATTAAGTACGTGCTGAGTTTATTCTCGTGTGTGTGGGGAGGGGGGGAGAGGGGGAGGGGTGCTGTGCTGTGCCTCCCCCCCAACACAGCCTCCCCCCAACACAGCCTCCCCTAACACACCCTCCCCCAACACAGCCTCCCCCCAACACGGCCTCCCCAACACACACCCCAACACACCCTCCCCAACACACCCTCCCCCCCAACACACCCTCCCCCCAACACAGCCTCCCCCCAACACCTCCCCCCAACACACACCCCAACACAACCTCCCCCTAACACAGCCTCCCCCAACACACCCTCCCCCCAACACAGCCTCCCCCCAACACCTCCCCCAACACACACCCCAACACAGCCTCCCCCCAACACAACCTTCCCCCAACACACCCCCCAACACAGCCTCACCCCAACACAACCTCCCCCTAACACAGCCTCCCCCAACACACCCTCTCCAACACAGCCTCCCCCCAACACACACCCCCTAACACAGCCTCCCCAACACACCCTCCCCCCCCCAACATATTCAACTCCCCTTAACATGGACATAATTGACTCAAGGTGATGCTAACGTGTTTGTCTTGCATAAATTGTTGCTCCATTACCAAGGGTAAATATACCCAAGGGGTCCCCTTAACCACTCCCCCCTCCCTTACCCTCTCCCTTACCCTCTCCCCTCTTTCCCCCCTCCCCTTCTTACCGTACAAATATGGACGGCTGACCCCCCATAAGTACCCGGGTCGTACAGGAGGAATATATCCCCCCAAAACTGGAACAGTAACTTTGCAGCCTAAGCTGTCATTGGCCTAAACAACCACTCCTATGATTAATATACGCCAACTAGGACCCAATGTATGATTTTGTATGGGTATCATATACATACATACATGGCCAAGAGTTGCGGTTCCATTGTTCTGTTGCTCTGTTTCATCTTTTACTTTGCAGCAAACTCAGGAGAATATAAGCTGGTATTTTACCTTTACAATGGGCATAATGCACCCCAATTTTGACGTTGTCGGCCACAGCCTCCATCAACAGGAAATGGGGGACTGCTCGGCTAATTATCTTTACTTAAACAACTCAAGTCATAAATACTCATATCTATCAGGGGGCAGCCAGAGGCTGAAGGCCCGCGTAGTGCTTGTACAACAAGGTAGCCTAATCATTTTAAAAAACAAGGTAGCCTAATCATTCTAAAAAAACAAGGTAGTCTTATCATTCTAAAAAAACAAGGTAGCCTAATCATTCTAAAAAAAACAAGGTAGTCTAATCATTTTAAAAAGGTAGCCTAATCATTCTAAAAAAAACAAGGTAGTCTAATCATTTTAAAAAGGTAGCCTAATCATTCTAAAAAAACAGGGTAGCCTAATCATTCTAAAAAAACAAGGCAGCCTAATCATTAAGAAAACAAGGTAGCCTAATCATTCTAAAGAAACAAGGTAGCCTAATCATTCAAAAAAACAGGGCAGCCTAATCATTCTAAAAAAAACAAGGTAGCCTATTCACCTAGATGTGCTTTCGAGGGTTGAGCTTCGGCTCTTGGGTCCCTCCTTAGAGGAGTCTAGGGACGATTGTTCGGTATTGTGTATGTGTATATTTTATTGTATTTATAGTACTGTCTGTATATTGTTGTATTGTCTGTACATGATTGTATTGTTTCCGATTGTGTTGGGGGGGGGGGGTAGATCGCCACCATGCAGGAGGGGGGTGGGGGGTTGGGGGGTTAATCAGGGTTAGTATTCAAGCTTATAAATTAATATTTAATACTTGGAAAGCACCTAACGGTGCATGCTAATCGAAAAAGAATTAGCAAAAATAAATAATTTTCCTCTATATATAAAAAAAATTGTTTTTGCATTAAAAACATAGTAATTACCAGCATTACAAAATATACTTTCCTGATATAACACACGCTGTTATCATCTCTCTATGTCAAAAGTCAGAGGTTAACAGGATAGCATCTTTTATCTTATCGTAAAAATAATAGCTTTTGGCATCTTATCGTGAGAACGATAGCTTTTGTATCTTATTGAGAGAACGATAGCTTTTGTAACTTATCAAGAGAACGATAGCTTTTGTATCATATTGAGAGAACGATAGCTTTTGTATCTTATCAAGAGAACGATAGCTTCTGTATTTTATCGAGAGAACGATAGCTTTTGTATTTTATCAAGAGAACGATAGCTTTTGTATTTTATCGAGAGAACGATAGCTTTTAAATCTTATCGTGTAAACGATCGCTTTTGCATCTTATCAAGAGAACAATAGCTTGTGTATCTTATCGTGTGAACGATAGCTTTTGTATTTTATCGCGAGAACGATTGCTTTTATATCCAGGGAACGAAAACTTCGGCATTTTATCGTCAGAACGATAGCTTTTGTGTCTTGAGAACGATAACCTTTGTATTTTATCGTGAGAAGAATAGGCTTTATATCTTATTGTGAGAACGATGGCCAACCTAACCCCTTTTTTGTGCAATGAAGTTTTAAATAAAATATTTTTTGTATTTGTCACCACAAACTGCTCTCAGCAAACAATTTCGAAATTTTGGATACTTCTAATTTTAGCGAACATGTATTTTTCGACGTTTGGAATAGCTGATAAATATCTCAAGAAATTGTAATGAATTTTACATTGTAATGCCTTAGCATAATGCTGATTAAAATTATTTAGAAGCCTTAAAAATAATATAAAGCACCAAAATACTTCCCTCAGACTTGTCATGCATGCTCGGTGTTGCAAATGAACCAATATTTATATATATTTTGTTTCACTTCTAAGTTACTTTAATTATCGTTTTTTATTAAACAGGAATAAGTGGGGGATAGAGAACATTGAGGTTTAGCGTCAGTCAAAACATTATGAAAATGCACTGGTAAAAAATTTTGGGGTAAAATATGGATAACTATTTCAAATTGCATGTGAAACGTCTTTTCTTTTTTGGTTTTGGGTATATAGAGAGGTCAGTGAGGCTCAGACAGTCGTGGGGGACTGTCTGTCTGTCTGTCTGTCTGTCCTCGCTGTCGGTCACGGCGCTACTGTCGGACAAATATACCGCAGGTATCGTGAAAGATATCGTCCGTGGCAGCGATGACGAAGTTTGTTGTACTTGGTGTGTTGCTGTTTGGTAATTGTAAGAGTAGCAATGTTACGGATATTGACTTCGCGGCTCCGTATGGTGACTTCACGGCTCCGTATGGTGATTTCGCGGAGCCGTATGGTGATTTCGCGGAGCCGTATGGTGACTTCGCGGCTCCGTATGGTGATTTCACGGCTCCGTATCGTGACTTCGCGTTACCGCGGGACAACACCGTTAAAGACAAGGTAAATTACAATAGAATTCATAGTATGTATTAACCAGGTGGGTTCATGAAACGACTTATCCAGGCCTGTTGTGGCTGTGAGTTTGTGGAGAGTGATGGTAATTCCCAAGGTAAAACTAACCTTTAAACTTTGCTATGGAACAATTTAACGACCATAGAGCTGTCATAATGACTAATTCCATATACTTTGCCCGAAACGCTATGCATATAAGTAGCTTTAGGTATTGTATGTACTAGCTCTTATCTATAAATCCAACATTATGTTTGTAAATCAACTATATATGTACTTTTCCTGAATAATTTTTTTTATTTAATTTAATTTTTAATTTAATATTATTTTTTAATATTCAGGGGTAAGTTTGGTAAGTGGGGAAAGGAGAGGATTGTGTGCTTAAACGACCGAAGAGCAGATTAGTGGGACTTAAGAAGGATACGAGCTTCTTAAGGATACTTAAGAAGACTCGGGCCATAGGATACGGGACTGTCTTTTTAAGAGTAAGGCCACTGAGCCATATCCCTTCTGGTTTGATACTTCTTGTCAAATTGTTGCTTTACTGTAACCGTAATAGCGAAGCGGAATTGTCTTATCAGTTTATTAGCCCATATATATATATATAACCTGCTTATTCGCTATATGACTTTTTTTTTTTTAAGAAATTCTGTATAAAACTTGATTGATGTTTTTCTAACGTTCCGGAACCGTTTGTATATAAATTTTTAAATCATTATTACTAAACTAAATTTATTATTTAACTAAATTTAAGTTTATTTAACTAAATTAGTTTTTTGTTAAAGTAAGGACAGAGTTGCAAATTTGTTTAACCAGTGGAAAAGGAATTTGTTCGCTCTATGTAGCCTACTCTATATCCAGGAGGCCTGGTCGACGACCGGGTCGCGGGGACGCTAAGCCCCGGAAGCACCTCAAGGTAACCTCAAGGTACTCCTAAATTGTACTGTTTTATACTCCCATGGAAGACTTAGTTGTTGCAAAGCTTAGTTAGGCCTGGACAATGTGAGTTTTCGGATTATTTTATTGCATTTTAAGAATATAGTTGGACACAGGCCCGATTTACAAGGCCTACATAAACCTACTTTCAGTAGGTAGTGTATGTCTAGACGGCCTAGCCAAGGCCTACGGCTTTCTGCATTAGGTTATCGATGGCATTGGTCACTAGGCTGTCAGACATTTTGGAGCGGTTACATGGCGGTTGAGAGGCAGGACCAGAGAGTCGAAGCTCAACCCCCCGCAAGCACAACTAGGAGAGTACATACTTCTGGACGGAAATGGAAATAACATAATATTGAACAGTTGTAATGTTCTTTACCCAAAGGTCACCAGGGCGATGAAATACAGCTTTTAATATAGTTTGTTAAAATAGTGGCTAATATAGATATTAAAATAGTGGCAAACATGCTGCAAATGTTTATTTAATATTTAGTATAGATGTTTAAATAATTAAATATGATTTTAAACCAGTGAATAAAGTAGTGTAATGATAAAATAGGGATTAATAAACATGTCAAAATAGTAACTAATGTTGATAAAATATTGGCTAATGTTTATAAAATAGTGGTTAATGTAGGTTTTAAAATTATGGTCAATGTAGACAGGTTTCTTTGGTAAAATAGTGGTAACCGACGATGTTAAATCAGTGGTTAATATAAATGTTAAATCAGCGGTTAACACAAATAATAGTGGTGGTAAATAATGTATAATACAAGCGTTAAAACTTAAGCTCTATTTAAATTGAGAATTGTAGGTAATGTTGAAATTGATTAGCCTAATGCAGATTTTACAATAGTGATTGCGATAATAGTAATCAGTATTCACGTTAAAATAGTGGTTAATGCAGATATTAGAACAAATAGTATTGTCGTGCCTCGGGCTATCGAATCAGCCAATATTTAGCTTCGTAAGCGTGTTCGAAGCTGTATCAAAAGTTCGAAGTGTGTTGAACTTCAAGTTTCCTGTGATCATGAACATGCAGTTTTGACTGAGAATAACAAGGCAGGGCTTGTGACATGAATGTATTTTTTGTCGCAGCAATGGCTGCTATTGTTTTTGCTGGCTCGATCTATTTTGGTGTCTGGGGGGGGCTCCCAGATGAGAACGTGGTTGTAGGGAGGCCACTACATAAAACATAAATAGCAAGGCATAAACCCACAATATAATAATAATAGCATTGGATAAAAACACACTCTTGTGTATATGTGAAATTTATGTAGGAATTTACACAAAGTCTTTCGCACTCTCCTGAATGCTTTATCAAGGTCTGAGTGTGTCATTAGGACGATACTTACATCTCAACGTCAAATCAATAATAGCAATAATAATAATGTGAAAATCCGTAGGAGCCGTGATGGGGATTCGAACCTATGCGCTGGGTGTTCACATGCACTCAAGGAAGGAGGAAAGATTCCCTGAGAATCCTTGAGAAAGCCTCAAGGAATCCTCTTGTGTGTAATTTAGTAATCCAGGTTGCAATCCTTTCACCCATTGACTAGGAGCACTCACCCCATATATAATAGATCAGTGGATAGATTATTGATATATATCACGTTAGTGTGATTTTCTGTGTATTTTTAATATTATTTAAGGAACAACTGTTTTGTTTATACCGTATGAATGATTCCTCTTGTCTATCTGTTGTCTGTTGTTTAAGTCATTATCTATTTATTTACAACTTGACTTACAACTTATGACTTACAACTTGGACTGGAGGACGGACTGGATTCGAGCATAGGCTATGGAAGGAGGGAAGCGCAGGACTCTTTGAGGTTGCTTTGAGACAAGTTCAAATGTAAATCAGTCAACCCATTCATCAGTTTAGATAGTATTTTGTGTAACTATGTTCACCATAGACTAAACATTGACGTAGAAAACAATTACAGAGTAGAACTTTGTACTTTTCACTTTATACTCCGAAAAAAATGAAGCTAAAAACAAACTTGAATATTCCTAAGCCTAGTATATTTATTAGGCCTCAAATAGCGAGTAATAGGCCTAAGAAGGTTAAGTTAGGTTAGGTTAATTTAGTTTTTCCAACATCAGCAGAAAATCTTTTTCCGGTTTGTTCAAATTCAATAGTACCGATTTATAATTGCATTTATACGTCGGTATATGTAATATGGGCCTCATCCTTCCCATAAGTACTATCAAAACAGGAGGATGGGCTGTATATATATTTTTGAGTCATGAGCTTAGTGGTTTTCGTTGATAAACAATGGGGGCGGCTGATGAGTTATCAGTATTAGGCTGATGTAAACCTATCGCGCTGGCAGCCCTTTCTAAAACCACTTTTCAATAGATGATTTTTTTTTTATTAATACATAAGGTACATCTGCATTAGTGCAGCTGCCCTAGACTATATGAAGGAGAGTACAGTGTGTCAAAAAAGCTAACTAGGTGATGCTTAACAAATCCCCATCACACAGGATGGTTAGTTATACAGAGGCATGTGATAGGCAGTCTGCACTGGCAGACTCCGGATGCATTTCAAAAGTTGATGAGGCTGATGAGATAAATGATGAGGCTGCAATAGAGATTTTTTTCTCAAAAAGTGCTTCGCTCGCTTTTAGTGAGTGAAGTGTGAGTACACTTATCACTTATCACATAACACTTATGTGATAAGTGTTACGATAAGTGATAAGTGTCACACTCACACTGTGTGAGTACACATAACACTTATCACATAATCTCTCACCCACAACCTTTACTTACAAAGAATTGTTCACGGAACAAAGAGATATAATCTAGCCTAACATATGCCTTTGTTCAGCAATATAAAATATAATATTTTGGTTTAGCTTGTGGTGTATTTTTTTTGTTTGCCCGTTCTATTTCCTCACTACGTTAAAAATACAACTGTGTTCCCCTGACTAGAAATATACGAACCCAAGCAACCCACCTAACCTATCGAGGCTGATGCACAGAAAATGTCAATATTAGAGCGCTCTAAATTTTAGTAACACGTTGCATTTTCAACGTGTTTGCTCGTTTCTGTAGAAATATGTGACAGTGTTAGCTGAGCGGACGGTTTCTGTCCGTTTGAGTTGACAGTTTTGAGACATGATCAGGCCTGGCGTAATTTAGCTTCAGCCTAGCCCTAGCCTAACCTTGCCTAGTCAAACCTAGTTTATTCTAGCCGAGCTTAGCCTGTGGTGATAATTTTGAGCCCTGCTGATGGCTCCTTTTCATAGAGCTTTCACGATCACGCAATGGTAGCCATCAAAATAATAATGAATTAAGAATATGGACTGGATAATTGATCATTAGGCCACAAACAGCAGTATGTGGGGGCTTTCTTGTATATATTTTGGAGATGAATGGAAGTACATAACTTGACTGAGCAACCTGTCCTCACGAGCATTCACAACGTCACTAAACTGACGTACTAAATTGCCCGAACCTAACCCAACTGAGGGCCCCTCCCCGAATAGAAAACCAGGACATAGCGTTAATGTTACATGCCGTTATGATTATGAGTAAATTAAGTTCTTGGCCTTCGGGGAAAAGTTTGCCCCGAGGGGCGAGTTTATTGGGCAGCGCCACTCATCTTGTGAGTGAACACACCGCCATAGTGAGAGTATTGGGCAGCGCCACTCATCTTGTGAGTGAACACACCGCCATAGTGACAGTATTGGACAGCGCCACTCATCCTGTGAGTGGACACACCGCCATAGTGACAGTATTGGGCAGCGCCACTCATCCTGTGAGTGGACACACCGCCATAGTGACAGTATTGGGCAGCGCCACTCATCTTGTGAGTGAACACACCGCCATAGCAGCATGTACAACACTCCCCAATAGGAAGAAAACCCGCTGGGTTGTCCATCCTGTAAGGTCCTTCGGGAATAAACGTCAAAATACGATGTGTGCTGTACCAGAGGACGGGTTGTAAGTGGGAATAAGGCGGTAAGTTTATCCAGCTACAAGGCAGAAACACATTTACCAACATTGTAACCTCTTGTTACTATACACGGTCTCAGAATTAATGTAAACTGTAGTTAGCCTATTGTAAACTGGCTGCAGTGGAAGTCTGATGAAATATTCAGGGCAGCGGATGGGGGGTTCTGTTTACTTTGTGATTTGCTTTGTCATTTTGGGATTGAGAGCGGTATATATATTTATATGTGCTTCCTTTCCTCTCAGCACTCTGCGTATACCACACAGCGGCCATGTGTAGTGACTGACAACCAGAAAGTTGACTTTCGGTTTGTCTAAATTCAATAATACAAAACTTTTATTTTTTATTTTATCAGTAACATAAATATAAAACCTAATCTAACCCCTAACCTCTCCTAGCAATCCTTGGCCTAATACACGCTATCTTAAAGCCCTAATACAGTACATATATGTGCTATATTAGGCTTAGAAATATTTTTGGGGGGGTTTAATTTTAGTTTTTTTTCTGTAATATAAAATTAATAGTTCAGAAAAAAAGATTTATTGGTGGTCCATCACTAAATACTCGTGCTTTCCACCAAATAGTTACTATAAGCGTCATTATTTAAGGAGGATGGGTTAGTATAGACCAATACAAGGAGGACTATCCGGCACTTTTTTTGTTTTTTGTTTGTGGGAAAGGTGGGTTGGGGCGGGGGGGGGGGGGGGGGTTAGTAAAGAGGATGGAGAGGCACAGGTGGTTATCTTGAGTTATCTTGAGATGATTTCGGGGCTTTAGTGTCCCCGCGGCCCGGTCCTCGACCAGGCCTCCACCCCCAGGAAGCAGCCCGTGACAGCTGACTAACTCCCAGGTACCTATTTACTGCTAGGTAACAGGGGCATTCAGGGTGAAAGAAACTTTGCCTATTTGTTTCTGCCTCGTGCGGGAATCGAACCCGCGCCGCAGAATTACGAGTCCTGCGCGCTATCCACCAGGCTGCGAGGCCCCCCCAGGTGAAGGGAAAGTTTAGAAATGGGGAAATATAATTTGAGTTATGACAGTTACAGGCGGGCTGTCCGCCTTGCTGACCCGATGACACCATTCTGGTTTAAGAAGAGGGAAGAGGGATTTCTGATGAGTGTCTCATCTAGGAATCATTAAGGATTATTGAAAGGGATTTTCATGGGGGGGGGGGGTTGTAGGTGAGAACATATGACTTTGTGGAAGTAAATAGAGTACTTATTTATGAATATAAATAAATTTGTTTTTGTGCATGTAAATACAATATGAATTTGTGCATCTTAATAGCATACGTATTTATGCATCTTAATACAATATGTATTTGTACATGTTAATACAATAGGTGCCTCTAAATACAATATGTATTTGTGCATGTTAATCCAATATGTATTTGGTGGGGTGGTGAACCAAAAACATGCGGCCTATATCCTTGGGCCAACACGGTAGCCTATATACGTCTGAGTAGACGGGATGTACATAGGCCTATTTGAGCCTATGTATATCCCGTTATTTGAGCCGTAAGACGTTGTAGCGTCCACGGTATATGTTTGTGTGTGTGTAGGGGGGGGGGGAGATTAAGAGAAGAGGAAGGTTGGAGAGATCTTCAAGAAAACCATTTCAGGTAGCAGGACTAGTCACCTCTTCGGCAGACATGAGAGAGGGGGGTGGGGGCGGGAACTCCTGCCCCCCCCCTCCTCTCCCCCTTCACCCCCCCCCCTTTGCCCTATTTCTTCCAACCCTCTAAATTGGCTTCTGGCCAATTAAGCCATTGGATTTTCTATTCTCTCCCCAATTTATCCTATTCCGCGCCATTATCTCTCACTGCTTCCATTATCCGTCACCCCACCAGTCTCTCCATTACCCCCCCTCCCCCCTCCCTCCTCTCCCCTCCCCCCCCCCCCCCACCTCTCACCTGGGCTCTGGCATCAGTTGCATGGTCACGCTCACCTGTTATTTATTGCCAGGGAGAGGGGGCGGAGGGAGAGCACCTCTCTTTGATGGAGAGGGAGGGGAAGGTTGTGAAGTGGGGGGTGGGGGGGGGGGTTGAAAGGTGGGGAAGGGGTTGGGGGGTTGAAAGGTGGGGTTGGGGGGAGGGTGGAGAAGGGAAGGATCAGAGGAAGAAGAGTAGAGGAGATAAGTTACCTGAAATAATAAACCTAGTTGTCACAAGATACTGTGACAACAGCTTCCTGAATCAGATGTTTTGTAACATATTTAGCGGTAACACATTAACCTAACAACACCTGCGGCTTGCGCAGGTGCAACCTTGACAAGGTCTTCAAAATACTGAGTACAACCTACAGAAGACCAAACCTTGAGTATGCAGCTTAAAAAACCCCAAGCTGAAAAAAAATTAAAATTGAAAAAAAGCATGTACTTACGTAATTAGGCTTGTCCCAGAGTTGGGGTAATTACATTGCTCGGCCGAGAGAACTCGAACCTCATTTGGCTGAAGGAAAGTATAGAAATAGGGGCGATATGATAACAACATACAAGATATTAAGTTAAATTGACTTGAGTTGACTAAGCCATATTTAAAATTAGAAAAGGTATAACTAGAGGCCAAGGGTGGAAACTGGAGACAAATTTAGAGAAAAGGGATCAATTTGGCAGAGTTTAAGTGTACTGAACCTCTTGAATACTTAAAAAAGGGAGGAGCCCAAGAGCCACCGCTCAACCGAGCAAGTACATCTAGGTGCTTACAGCTTGAGCGCTTTCTCCTCATAATGAGCACCTCATTCCCTAGCACCTCATTCACTCAACTATCCCTCCATCCTTTCTGCCCTGTTTCTGTGCCTAGCCAGTCTATTGCTCCCTATTCTCAATCCACTTCTCATATCTCTTCTGTCGATCTACCTCTCCTTTCTCCTCCCATTCTCTTGATCTACCTCTCCTCATTCCTCTTTTCTGTCACTCTACTTCCCATTCTTATCTTCTGCATGCACTCTTGTTTCTCACTCGCCAGTTCTCGCGTTCCCCCTCTCATTAAAACCATGGGCAACATCGCCTCACTCAGCGCCCCTTTTGGGAATGGACACATTTCCCCTCTAGTCAACTCTAGTCAAGAGAAGTAACATTAAATGACATCGACTCACGCGTCACAAAGATCCTCACTCTCTCCCACTTTCCTCCCCCTCATTTCCTCTTTCCCCTTTCTCTCTTTATCGTCTCCTCTTCCCCCTTTTTTACCTCTATTATATATTTGTGTTTAACAGAGACTAGGGTTCAGTGGGATTAGTAATGATGTTACTGAGTATTATATGTTAAAAAGAGGTGTCCTTTTTCTCTCTCTCTCTCTCTCTCTCTCTCTCTCTCTCTCTCTCTCTCTCTCTCTCTCTCTCTCTCTCTCTCTCTCTCTCTCTCTCTCTCTCTCTCTCTCTCTCTCTCTTACTCCTGCAACTCTGTTTTCCTGTCTCTCTTCACCCGTCCCAGAGGCTTCCAGCCTCATGAGAAAAGGGACAGTCAAGGGCAATAGGGCGATGACTACGAGTAGGGTCCAGGAAATGCGAAAAGGTTATGCACCCCCTCTCCAGCATCGCTATACTCGCTTTAAAATACGAAGGGAAAATGTTGTTGTTATACATGGTGTGTAGTTGTGGCGTGACGTCACTATGTCGCCATGGCGTTCAGGTTGCTACAGGTTTGGGTATCGTTTGGTTGGTGAGGGAGACAGGTGGCACTGTCTTCTAGACCTGGACAGTGAGATAGGTGGCACTGTCTCCTAGATCTGGACAGGGGGACAGGTGGCACTGTCTCCTAGATCTGGACAGTAAGACTGACTCCATCCAAACGTCTGCCTGCCTGACTGCCCATATAGGTTCACCGTACGTTTGTCTATCTTTGCATAACCAACGTTATCATCACTGAAATTCCTATATTTACATATGTCCCTCCTGTCTATAATGTGCTGCTGCCCTGTACTAACACACTGTTGTGTCTAGCTTGGAGCTATTCCTCAGACCTTACTAATTCCTCCCCTTCTCCATTCCCCTTAAACACTACGTCTCCGTGAGTTGGGGTGGACGGTAGAGCGACGGTCTCGCTTCCTGCAGGTCGGCGTTCAATCCCCGACCATCTAAGAGGTCGGGCACCATTCCTTCCTTCCCCCATCCAACTCCCTCTCCTGTCCTATCCTAAATCCTCATCCTTATCCCTTCCAAGTGTTATCTAGCCGTAATGGCTTAGCGCTTACTTATGATAATTATCTTCGACGACCCGGAATTAAGGCAGTTGTATGTGGCTTGTAAAAACTCGCTCATCTGGCCCTGTTTTTAAATCGAGCCACAGAGCCCTATCCCCTCCGGTTTGACTAGACATGTTATTTAGGAGATAGGAGTTAATCCGAAAGTTGTTAATCTGACTCGAAGGTTCATATTTGTTTTATGAGGGCCTTGTTTAGTGCCAATGACATGATTACTCGGTTGATGATCCCGGTATATGCCCTTCTCTTGTTGTTGATTGATAATTTTTATAAATTTTTAATTTTTATTTAATTTAAATTTAAAAAAATTAAAATTTACCCATTTGTTCTTTTGATATTTTCCTTTTGAATTGTTACCGTGTTGCATACTCTCCCCCTTGGTTAAGGGGGAGGTTGCATACTCTCCCCCTTGGTTAAGGGGGAGCTTGCATACTCTCCCCCTTGGTTAAGGGGGAGGTTGCATACTCTCCCCCTTGGTTAAGGGGAAGCATGCATACTCACCCCCTTGGTTAAGGGGGAGGATGCATACTCTCCCCCTTGGTTAAGGGGGAGGTTGCATACTCTCCCCCTTGGTTAAGGGGGAGGTTGCATACTCTCCCCCTTGGTTAAGGGGGAGCTTGCATACTCTCCCCCTTCTCATGTCTCTACTCTCATATCCTCACTTCTTTCTTGATCCTTGTATCTCCCTCACTTCTCTTTGAGTGCTCACTTCTCTTTGCCTCCTCTCTTCCCCTCACTCTCTCTCTCTCTCTTCCCCTTTCTCCGCCATTTCCTATATTCCTCATTTATTTCACACAGTAATTGGCTGCAGGTTTTATTGCTCTTCATGCCTGCATCACTGCCGTCCAGCTGAGAGTGCCAGGCCGTGGTGGGAGAGTGCCAGGCCGTGGTGGGAGAGTGCCAGGACCGTGGGAAAGTGCCAGGCCGTGGTAGGAGAGTGCCAGGTCGTGGTGGGAGAGTGCCAGGCCGTGGTGGGAGAGTGCCAGGACCGTGGGAAAGTGCCAGGCCGTGGTAGGAGAGTGCCAGGTCGTGGTGGGAGAGTGCCAGGCCGTGGTGGGAGAGTGCCAGGTCGTGGTGGGAGAGTGCCAGGCCGTGGTGGGAGAGTGCCAGGTCGTGGTGGGAGAGTGCCAGGCCGTGGTGAGAGTGCCAGACCGTGGGACAGTGCCAGACCTGGGTGGGACAGTGCCAGACCGTGGGACAGTGCCAGACCTGGGTGGGAGAGTGCCAGACCGTGGGACAGTGCCAGACCTGGGTGGGAGAGTGCCAGACCGTGGGACAGTGCCAGACCTGGGTGGGAGAGTGCCAGACCGTGGGACAGTGCCAGACCTGGGTGGGACAGTGCCAGACCGTGGGACAGTGCCAGACCTGGGTGGGAGAGTGCCAAACCGTAAGACAGTGCCAGACTAGAGCCCCCCTCCCCCCCTCCTCCCAACGCACCTTATCAAAACCTGGATTAGCCCAGGAAATTGCCTCATTTCACCTCTTCCTTCTCACATTCCCCTCTTGCCCCTTTTCCCTCCTCCTTGCCTAATCGTTCCTCTCTCTTTCTCTCTCGCCCTCTTCTCTCCCGCTATCCAGATACACCAGTAAGAGTCACGGTAGATCAAAGAGAGACAAGGGAGTAGAATATATACTAAACATGGCAAAGTGCGTGATATGAGGTTAAGCATAGTTTGGTTTGGTTAGTAATTGGTTGGGTGGGAGCACGGGCAGTCTGGCCTTTAGCTAGGGGAGGGGGGGGCTCGATAGGCCTGAGCATAATAGGCCTATATATATAGCCTGTCCCCGGTAATGTGTGAGCTTATATATATATATATTCTTGATCCCTGTAGTGTGTTTTCCAGTTGGCATTGTTATTGCTGCGTTTATATCCCGTCGCCATACACGGCTCTGTTTGGCTAGGCCAGGAACGTGAGGTATAGTGAGGCTAGGCCAGTGACGTGAGGTATAGTGAGGCTAGGCCAGGAACGTGAGGTATAGTGAGGCTAGGCCAGTGACGTGAGGTATAGTGAGGCTAGGCCAGGGACGTGAGGTACAGTCGTGAGGCTAGGCCAGGGACGTGAGGTATAGTCGTGAGGCTAGGCCAGGGGTATAGTCCTGTGGCTATCCTGCCTCTAACGACCTAACTACTTATACACCCTCGTGTTTGGTGGTGTCTTGTTTTGTGCCGCTAGAACTAACACACCTCCAGTGGTGGCGTGGTTAGTTACTACTGCTGCTTCCACAACCACTACCTACAACACTTCCATCGTTAACCACCACCACCACAACCACCACCACCACCACCGGTGCTCCACTTCACAGCCCTGTTAGCCCGGGTGTCAATACCAGCTGATGGTCGAGATGTGGGAGAGAACATTGCCAAAAACCTCGTTCCTCTGTGGTCCACCTTTACTGCCACTCTCTCTCTCTCTCTCTCTCTCTCTCTCTCTCTCCACGACTTGTCATAAAACAGTTTAGTACCTGTAACGACTGTGGATGGAATGCACAAAATATGAACCGTCTCCTTCAGTATTCTGCTATCCATTTTGTCGAGGCCCCAAGAAAGAAAGAAAGAACCTTCCTAGCCCTAATATAGTACATATTTATATATTTATATATATATATGTGTGTCTATAAGGAGGATGTTTATCTGTGTGAATATAGAGTCCAGACGCTTGCGGCAAGTGTCACCAAACTCTTCAGGGTGACTGGTAGGTATATGGGAAAGTCATAGGGGGGGTTTCGCTATCAGCTTCCATGGCCCCACTCCTCTTAAGTTGGATGGGGGGTCGGTTAACATGGGGTTGCTTTCTCCTCTCCCCCTGTCCACCCATTTACCCTTCCCCCTCCTCCCCATTCCGCTCGTCTCCTTCTCCCCCTTTCTCTCCCCTCCCTTCCTCTCCCCCTCTTACATTCCCACCCATCCACAGGGCAACCCACCGTACTCGTTCCCGCGGGATATTTGAATATTGGAGAATAACATCCAAGGTTCACACACACACACAAAAAATGTTTTATCAAGACTCGTATACAGATTTTTTTGAGCGTTGGTTGTCCGTGCAGACCATTTGCACAGCTGTCTGTGTTAAGGGGGGGTAAAGAAGGCATATATGTGTTCTTCAGACACAGATTTGCGGTGACCTGATTCCCAAGGCTGTGTCTGTGTCTCCTTTGATTGATTGTTCGTCCTCTTGGCTGGCCAAGTCCTTGTACCACAGCTGTCCGCCATCCTTTGATTTGTCCAGGTACTTACTACTACTACTGTCCGTTACCCCCTTAGTTGTCCAGGCCGCTAATTACAACGAGGGGTCCTTTTAGTTCTAGTTTCCCACTGTCAGTTGCCATGTGCCTACCATAACAGGCGTCTTGAACCAAGTGGCCAGGATCTCAGTGCCTCAGGTAACCTCTCATTTCCTTCCCTCTTTTTTCCCCTCCTTAGGAGCTGCCGAACACTAAGGGAACAACTCTGCCTCTATGGCTTCCCCCTCCCCCCCACTCCCAATCTTCCCCTGCCAATCTCCCCTATCTTTAATCTTTCTCCAGTCTCTACCTTCTCCTTCCTTTTCGTTATCCAATCTATCCCCCTTTTTCTTCTTCATTGCTTCTTTATTGCCTATTATCTCTAACCCTTTCTTGACTCCCCTTTCATTCCCCAAACTCTCCCCTCACTCCCCCTCACTTCTCCCAGGCCTCCTTGCTCCTCTCCACCCCTCCCGGCCCGCCCACTCTACTGACCAGTTCCTCAGGCTCGAACCCTGGTGGCTGGCGGCCCAGGTACTCAGGGAAGGGACCTGTCATGGCCACAAAGCGACCAGAACACAGTTGAAGACCATTAAAGCCACCGGCGGTGCCCCCCCCCCCTTCCCCCCATGGAGAGCCCCATTCCCCCCCCCCTCCCCATGCTTTGATATCGTTCCAGGGGTAAGCTGGGGGCCAAGATAAGCCCATGCCACGCTGGCCATTAAAGCTGCGTTGGGCTAGCTAACCCCACGGGTGTTTCGACCAAAGTGCAGGGGCATCACTGGGCCCCTTGAATGATTGCATCGCAGCTCGGCCTTCGGATGTCAAAGCAAATCAAACCTTACATATCAAATTAGAGTTCCGTCTGGTCGAATTTGGCCTATTGCATTTCTCAAATTAAACACGGATGATCTGCAGGGGCCGCCGCCCCCCGCCGTCGTCAGCGCCTCGTCCGTCCGGCTGTTCGGTGTTGATATTATTATTTAGTGACTGGCAGTAGCGGCCGGATGGCTGGGCTGGCTGGCCGGATGGCTGGGCCGTTGTTAAGCGGTTTAATATTCAAGACCGGCCATCAGATCAAGGGAGCTGTGGGTGCCACTGGCCGGTGATTATCGTCCTCCATCCCACTGTTCATCACCCACTTGTAACGTATCAGAAAATGTAAAGGAAAGACATGATAGAAAGGGCTGCCACCATCCATTCTAAACTCGGTACATACCAGGCAAGGAATGGAACTTGTCCAATATCACAAAATGATCAAAGATGTTGTCAGCATGTACTCGTATATTATAATCTTAAAACCAATAAGTTCAGATTGCTCTACACTCTAGCTTGCAATATATATATATATAAATCGAAGATCTATGGAACACAAAATTAGATAAAAAAGTAATCTAATAATAAAAGTAATAATTAGATTTAAAAGGCTGACAGACAGATTCCCCCCGTCTCGGCTGTTGTTCAATCGCCCAGCCTGTCTGTCTGTCTGTTCTGCTCTCTGCTGATGCTGTGTTATCGAATGTACAGTGCCCTGGGTATTTATGGGGAATACTGGAGCTACCTCCGCCTACTAAGTAGATAGCTTCAGGCCATCTATCTACCTACTACGCCTTAAATGGCGGTTTGTTTGAAATACTCACCCGGCTACCTGTCTGTAATTACCAGCTTAGTTGAAAGTAAGGCTCATTCACACGACCTGACATCTGGTCAACTTGTGATCATTAATGCTCTGAAGGTGTGACTTTTTTAATTACTACAGGCAGACAATCTGGCGCCTCAAATCTCGTGTCTGAGTCATGGAGTATATGACATGAAAAATAACTTGCTAAACACCCTCATGATGTTACAGAATGACTTTTTTTCACCACCCACTGATCACCACCCACTAATCACCACCCACTGATCTATTTCCTCCACCCACTGATCACCACCCACTAATCACCACCCACTAATCACCACCCACTGATCTATTTCCTCCACCCACTGATCACCACCCACTAATCACCACCCACTAATCACCACCCACTGATCTATTTCCTCCACCCACTGATCACCACCCACTAATCACCACCCACTAATCACCACCCACTGATCTATTTCCTCCACCCACTGATCTACACCCACCTCACCACACCGCACTAATCCACTTGTTTAATCTGGGTCGTCGCCGCCCTCGTCATATAGCCTAATAAATTGCTTATACATTTTAAAGTTCGTTATATCCTTTCCAAATATATGTTTAAATTTGTTCGTTTTAGCAATACAGTAATTTTAGTGTAATTACACAAGGCATTACAGTTATGGCGGCCACATGGCAGTGATGGAAAAAGTATTTACATTTATTTATTTACATTATTTATTATTATTATTATTATTATTATTATTATTATTATTATTTACATCTCGTGCAAAGTTCCCTGCAATCTCTCGTGCAATTTACGAAAATCTCTGGAGAAAATTAAATGGGAGGGGGGGGGGGAGGGGAGGGGGGGGGGGGGGAGGGGGAGCTTTTTTTAATTGGTACTTTGAATAATAAACGGCTTTTTTGTGTGTGTATTTGTATTAATTTTAGTTTAGAAAGTATTTCAGTTAAGCTTTTTATTTTGTCTGGGTTTAAAAGTTGGTGTATAAGCTGAGCGAGTTTCTGTAAAAGACTTTGGTCTTAGACGTCATACGTCATACGACCATACGTCATACGACCATACGTCAGGCTGCGAGCAGCCGCGTCTAACAGCCTGGTTGATCAGTTCAGCAACCAGGAGGCCTGGTCGACGACCGGGCCGCGGGGACACTAAGCCCCGGAAGCACCTCAAGGTAAGGTAGACAATATATTTTAATTCGTGTCGTTAATCGGAACAAAGTATCGTAATACCGACGTTTCTTGTTGTCGTTGCATTTTTTTTTCCCCACGGGAGTACCGGGGGATCGAACGCGGACTCTGCAAGGAGCGAGCTCGTCGCTGAACCGACCAGCCCACGTGGATGGATGGATGGATGGACTCTGATTACTGTGAGAATTTGTATGTATTTTCTATCCTGAAGCCGGTCGGCCGAGCGGACAGCACAGCACACTGGACTTGTGATCCTGTGGTCCTGGGTTCGATCCCAGGCGCCGGCGAGAAACAATGGGCAGAGTTTCTTTCACCCTATGCCCCTGTTACCTAGCAGTAAAATAGGTACCTGGGTGTTAGTCAGCTGTCACAGGCTGCTTCCTGGGGGTGGAGGCCTGGTCGAGGACCGGGCCGCGGAGACACTAAAG
This sequence comes from Procambarus clarkii, assembly GCF_040958095.1. Taxonomy (NCBI): domain Eukaryota; kingdom Metazoa; phylum Arthropoda; class Malacostraca; order Decapoda; family Cambaridae; genus Procambarus; species Procambarus clarkii. The sequence continues at coordinate 19,658,751 of NC_091192.1, read as the reverse complement.
CCCCGAAATCATTTCAAGATAACCTCAAGATATCCTGGGGTTTTGTGTGTTAATGTCTTCGTTTCCTTCTGTCTGTCGTTAGTCCTCAGCTTGTGGTCAATGTTCTCAATTACTCCCTTTCTCTACCACCTTTGTCAGGGATCAGCGTCCCCCGCGGCCCGGTCTCTGATTAGCCACAACGGTAAGTGTCCATTCAGGCCCAGTTTGGGGTTACCAAGTAACGTGATTTTGATAACAGGTAACCCAATTATGATAACAGGTAACCCAATTATGATAACAGGTAACCCAATTATGATAACAGGTAACCCAATTACGATAACAAGGATAGCTAATTTTGACCGCAGGATAGCATAGTTTTGATACCAAGTAAAAACTGTTTTTGTTTATATTTTCAAGCCTAAAATACCCCATTTATTTTAATAGGTAACCCAATTTAATATCCTATTTCAATTTCATCTTGAACCAAGCCACACATTTAACCAGATTCTTATAACTCATTAATCATACAATTCGCCATATAACGATACTATTTTTTATTCTCTCTTGACAAAATTCATGTATTGTTAAATTAAAATTTGTTGTGGTCCATTGATATTGGAACTGTAGTCAATTGAGAATTCAACCCACCCTGTAGTCAGTTGAGAATCCAACTTCCTGTAGTCAATTCAGCTCCTGCCATTGATTCGTCTTTCGGGAAGGTCTCGCTTGAAGGTGCCTGTTGCGGCATTCTTGGAAGTGTGGACGCTCTTTGTGCAGGCGGCCAGAGACTATAGTGGGGTGGCTTATGTCTACTCACCTAGTTGTGTTTGCGGGGGTTGAGCTCTGGCTCTTTGGTCCCGCCTCTCAACCGTCAAACCGCGCGCGTGTGTGTGTGTGTACTCATATTGACCCGAAGTTAGGTAGTGTACCGCGGCTAGCTGGCTAGCTGGTTGGTTGGTTGGCTGGTTGGCTGGTTGACTGGCTGGCTGGTTGGTTGACTGGGTGGTTGGCTGGCTGGCTGCGTTGACTTGGATGATGAGCTTTGGTCACCCGTTTACCACTCTGTAAACAGTCACTACTTTGCCCTATTCCCCCCCTTCTCCCCCCCCCCATCTTTGTGACCCATCAACTCAGTCTCATTAACACCTATTACCCCTTTTAAGCTGCCCATACCTGCAAGATTTTTGAAGCCATCAACCCATATCATCCCCACCACCACCCACCCCTATTATCATTCCCCATTATCAACCCCCCCCCTTCCCCCCCATTCATTAACCTCAGGGGGAATAAACCCAGGAATGTAGATTGATGGCCATGTATCACTTTGGCACGTTTTGACGTGATGAATAAGCTGGATGATGAGTTATGAACTCGAGGCGATGGGGCAGAAAGGCAGGAGGAATTGGGTAGGAAAAGGAGGAAAGGGAAGGGAAGGGAAGGGAAGGAGGTGGTTGTGGTGGTGATTGTGGTAGGACAAGCGGTAGTTGTGATATTAGTGTTAGGTCAAGTGGTAGTTGTGGTGATTGTGGTGGTTGTGGTGGTGATTGTGGCAGGACAAGCGGTAGTTGTGGTGATTGTGGTACAGGCAGGCGTGGTGTTCGTATAGAGGAGATTGTTACAATACCCACCCTAGATAATGAAGATTGTTGTTGACGCAATCAACATTGATATTACTTAAGAAAGGACGACGCTGCCACCATTGACGAGTATATATGTGCCAGCAAATGGTGATGTATAATCATATATCGAATAAATCGTCATTGCCTTCATTGTATTGATTGTATTTAAGGCGTTATTGTATTTATCTTATTTGTGACTTTATTGTATTTGTTATTGTGGTGTTGCTGCTGTTTTTCTTCCTTACCGTAAGACAGGAAGGTGAACATAACATACAGATTTGAACATTGTTGACATACACAGTCATTACAAATGAACATGATGTAGCTCTGAGATATGATCGAACCTGCGTACCTGGACTCATGGGTCGACTTCAACATTACGGCCTTAGTATTGTCTCGTAGTGACTGTGTGTGTGTGTTTGATCCTCGTAGCTTTGATAAAATTGCTAGACTGTGATTGGCTGAGTGTAGATGTCCAGAAGTCTAGTCTCTTTGGTCGAGACTGCAGTTGCAAAGTGAAATTTCCTTTTTCAGATCATTTTGAGCGGAATGCGAAGATGATTCTTGGTGTGAACAAATCCATTCGAGGTGGAAGAGAGAGAGAGAGAGAGAGAGAGAGAGAGAGAGAGAGAGAGAGAGAGAAGGGATCCACGAATTTGTAGTCAAACTGTTGTACGTGATTGGTCGAAGAGACTATTCCTCAATTGGCCAATAAGATTGCTCGCTCGGATTATTCGAAGCTGCTTGCTCTCATTGGTCTAACTTGATGCTTTTGATTGGTCGAGGGTTGCTTATTCTCATTGGTCGAGGTCACTCGCTCTGACTGGTCGAGGTCACTCGCTCTGATTGCTCGAGGTCACTCGCTCTGATTGGTCGAGGTCACTCGCTCTGATTGGTCGAGGTCACTCGCTCTGATTGTTCGAGGTCACTCGCTCTGATTGGTCGAGGTCACTCGCTCTGATTGCTCGAGGTCACTCGCTCTGATTGGTCGAGGTCACTCGCTCTGATTGGTCGAGGTCACTCCCACTAAACTCGCCCGTTGATTGAGACAACTCGTGCAAAATAAAACCAATTTTAATTTCCTGCGGCTGCAATAGTATAGATGGAGGCAGGTCGCTGGTTTGGTTATAGAACGAATGGCAGTCATTTTAACCCCCTACTTGCCCTCCACCACACACCTCAATGGCATTCCTGAGTCTCTGCACATACGTATCTACATACGTACATATATACGTATCTACATACGTATCACATACGTACAGAAGTATCTAAAGATACTATTGTCTTCATGTGTGTGTGCCCAACCGCACGGTGTATATGAAGCTGTGTTTACCCTCCGTACCGTTGGCCAATTAATATTGTTATTGTGGTCCTGGTGTAAAAATGTCTGCGGTGGTGGAATTAATATGCAGATTCTGTTTGAAGACGGAATGAACGAGTTCTGGGGGATGCCGGTGGTGATTGTGATGCCAGATGCACGCACGCACGCACTCACACACTCCTGGGGGAAGGGGGGGAGGGGGGGGGGTGTTAGAGAGAAATTGAAAAATATATGTAGTAGATATAATAGAGGAAAAATAGATTGGTTAGAAAGGCGGGATCCAAGAGTTAATAGCTCGATTCTGCAGAGACAAGTAGGAAATACATACATCCACACACACACACACACACACACACACACACACACACACACACACACACACACACACACACACACACACATAAAGACAGGTAGATAAAGACAGTCAATTTAACACAAGGGGAACACGCACAAGGGGACACAGGTGGAAACTGAGTGCCCAAATGAGCCACAGAGATATTAGAAAGAACTTTTTTAGTGTCAGAGTGGTTGACAAATGGAATGCATTAGGGGGTGATGTGGTGGAGGCTGACTCCATACACAGTTTCAAGTGTAGATATGATAGAGCCCAGTAGGCTCAGGAACCTGTACACCTGTTGATTGACGGTTGAGAGGCGGGACCAAAGAGCCAGAGCTCGACCCCCGCAAACACAACTAGGTGAGTACAACTAGGTGATTACATATTAGTTTTTGTTGTAAAATATTTTGTACACTGCAGGATGATGTTGCAAAGGGAGGATGAGTTACATATTGCAACATGCTGAACCGGAACACACACACACACACACACACACACACACACACACACACACACACACA
>NC_091192.1:19642474-19649974 GCF_040958095.1 Procambarus clarkii | reverse complement strand
TTACAATGCTAACCAGCATATATATATACATTTTCTTCTGTCCTCCATGGACAGGGTTAGAGACGTGTTAAACATATAGTTCAAGGGTTCGGTGGTTCGAATCCCCGTTCAGGATGGGTGCCTGCAGGCTGCATATAGCTGAGTAGTCTGCGCTAGAGACGAGACGACCGCATAAGTGCATTCAACGTTGCAACAGCTGAGAGAATTGAGCATTGAGCAACTCTCAACGTAACCCAATTCTCTCTAACGCAAGAGAATTGAGCAACTGTGCAGTCGTGAGAAATAACCCGTTCTCTGGGTGAGTCACTCCGTAAGAAATGCAACTGTTTTGTATTATGAACCCCAGCAACCCACCTAACCTATCGAGGCCGATGCATAGAAAACGTCATTATTTAATGTTTACTAACTGTTTAAATATTTAACTGTTTACTAACTCATCACATTTTTATCGGAATGGTCGATTCCGTTAAAAAAAAAAAAGATGCACTAAGTTAGAGAACAAATTAAAATGAAGATGTGATTTTATTCTGGTCATGTCGTGAAAAATCATTGTATAAATCATCGTACTCATCATTATAAGAACATCCCATATACATATATCAAAATCAGAACATATATATTGTCATTAATCAGTCCTCAAGGGAGGAAATACGCTCACTGGAATGGATTGAGAACGCTTAGACACAATTAGTGCTGTTATCTACTCATCATCCATGCTTAGGTTAGGTTTCATTATGATGGGTTACATTAATTCAGTGTATTATTGACGATAATGGGAAATATGGAATTCGAAAACTATTTTTGTGTACCCGAGAATTCCGTTTACAGAAAACCTAATTCTTCAACGAAAATATTTTCAGTTTATTCTTTTTACATTTTAAAACAACGATTTTTGATACAATAAATTTATAACTTGAGAATTATCTCAAGTTATAAATGGTGCTTTCAGACCATCACAAACATCTAGATAACTATCCAGGTGGTGGGGAGGGTGGTTAGAAGATGGATAGTAACAGGTGAAGAGAAAAGTTTGGAAAGTGGAAATGTAGTAAGAGTTACGATAGCAGGCGGACTGTCCGCCTTGCTGACACAGTGTTTATATGGGACTTGTGTGTGTTTGGCAGGTAAGCGAGCTCTTTTATCTGGGTGGTACAAGTGTAGGGGTAAGTGTAGTGCTGGTGGGGGAGGTGGGGTGCAAGAGGGGAGCTGGGGGGGAGGGGGTTAAAGAGAGGGGGGGATGGGAGAGGGGTGACGTGGTTGATGATCTGCATCTCCTATTTCTCCTTATCTTCCATGTCTTCTACGCCATGCTCTTCCTCGTGTCTTCTTGTCCCATGTTCATCTTCCCTTAGTGGCTCCCTCTAGCCGCTCCTATCCGCTTGTTGCCCATTATTCTTCTCTTCAGTCATTTGCTTTACATTCCTTTCTCCCAAGATCATCATCTCTTCCTCTTCCTTCTCACCATTTAACCTAGTCCTCTGGTCGTCTCTTGTAGACACAGCCGCTAAGTCACTCCTATTACTCTCTGTCTCCTCCCCCTCCCCCCTCCTCACATGGGTGGGGAGGGGAGGGGGGTGATAAAGATGAGGGAGAGGCACAGGTGAAGGAAATGTTGTAGAAGTGTGGAATATAGTGATGTTATGATAGCAGGCGGGCTGTCCGCCTTGCTGACACGATGTTATGATAGCAGGCGGGGCTGTCCGCCTTGCTGACACGATGTTATGATAGCAGGCGGGGCTGTCCGCCTTGCTGACACGATGTTATGATAGCAGGCGGGGCTGTTCGCCTTTGTGACACGATGTTATGATAGCAGGCGGACTGTCCGCCTTGCTGACACGATTAATAACACACTATCCCGTTTTCTGTTTTGGGTCCTCTGGTAGGATAGGATAAGGGGTCACTTTACTATACGGCAGTTTCTGGACGTTATGAAACCTTAGGAGGACGGGCTGCAGTGTGCATGGATAAACAATTTGGAGGAATCCCCCTCTCTTTCTTCCCCTCTCCCCCCCCCCCCACCCTCCAGGTACCCCACACAGGTACCAGGAACCTGTACCTGTAACTTCCTGCACCTTATCTCCCTCAAAAAAAAAAAATAATAAAGTTAACTTGAATATGATTGCCAACTTAAGTGGAGGTTTTCGAGCCGTACAAACTTATCTCCTGTCCCTTTTTTATCAAGTGTACTTGTACACTTGTAATCACTAGGGGGGGGGGACTGGTTGATTGGTTAATCATTAACCTCGTGTCAAGCCGCCTCCGACCCCACTAAAGTGGAAGATTCTTAGTCTATCCCATATTCTTTTGCTAAAATGGGGACGGGAGGGACGGGGAAATTGAAATTGAAATAAGTTTACCTGGTTGATGGTTGATTTAACCATCTGGTTGATGGTTGATAATTGGAAAAGTTTATTGAGGTAAAATACACACAAAGGGATGAGGCAGCTCAAGCTATTCTCACCACGTTCAGTACATCGTGTTAATACATACATAGACACACATCACAAACAATAAACATATTACCAAACATTCTGAGAGATAAACATCTACATTTCCTAAGGGGTGTGGTGTTGCCCCACAAGCAACATTCAACGGCCTTCCGGGTCCTCAACACATGACAAAAGATACAAAGAAGGAGACTTCGATTGGAAACAAAACAAAAAAGTTGATTGGCCGTAGAGAGACGATTGAGGCCTATAAGCGTTTTTTGAAACACGAACTTTAGGGGGAAAAGGAAGTTCTTTTCATTTTTTTTTTTTGACTTTCATCTTCAGTCAGAAAAGTTTGGGAAGATTTGTTGTTGACTTATGGAGCAAAATTATTGGGTAACATATCAGAGGCGAGGTTAGCTGGATTGTTTCAAGCGTAGGTTAGACATATGAATGAACGTGGGTGGATATAAGGAGAAGCTGCGGTAGATGAAACAATAGTTCTATCCTTCATATATATATATATATATATATATATATATATATATATATATATATATATATATATATATATATATATATATATATATATATATATATATTAATCATCTTCAATTTTTCTAAAACAACAAAAGTTTTAGAGTCGTAAAATCTTGGTCTGTGCATAAAAGAGAATGTATACAATGCACGATTAGCTAATCCTATTATACTTTTCATAATATATAATATGGATGTGGAGTGAATACACATGTGTACACGTGACTCATTTCATGGTTGTAAACATTTACGAGAGAGTGAGAGAGAGAGTGAGAGAGAGAGTGTGAGAGAGAGTGTGAAAGAGAGTGAGAGAGAGTGAGAGAGAGTGAGAGAGAGTGAGAGAGAGTGAGAGAGAGTGAGAGTGAGAGAGAGTGAGAGAGAGTGAGAGAGAGTGAGAGAGAGTGAGAGAGAGTGAGAGAGAGAGAGAGAGAGAGTAAGAGACGTGAACGCAGGTCCCCCTCAAGCATTAACCCATCACTCACCCCTCAAGCAGAGAGACACACACACACATTAAGACAATTTTAAGGGTCGAGGGTCAAGTCAAGTTGACAAGAATGGCCAATCATGTCATGATCGCCAGGCCACGCCCCCCCCCCTTCCCCCCCCCCCTTGCGGCACGAAAACGTCAATATTCGAGCGTTCGATTACAGTTTCAGGACCTACAGGTTTCGGACAGTCCACTTTGTGTTCGAATACTAATGGTGATCAGGATAAATGGGCAAAACTATTTGCCTCAATACAGTCAATTTTATTATATTCTGGCAGAGTTAATTAAGTTTGAGGGGTTCCAACTTACCCCAACTTACCCGAACTTACCCCAACTTACCCTAACCTGGGGTTCCATAGGGTCAACTTGTTCTCACGCGTTTTGACATGTTTTTTATTTATTTGTTTAGCACGTTTAGGTCAGATTCGAAGTGGTTCTTGCACAGTTTGGCGGGGGCTGACGGACCTTAAAATCCACCTTAACACAGACACAGCCATCCTGTACAGACAGACCCACAGCCAAATAGGGAAATAGATCGACGGACGGACGTATAGGGTGGATGACAGACAAGTTTTTGGGTAGAGGGGATAGAGGGGGGAAAGGGGAGATGGTGGAACACAGGGAGCAAGCGAGTACAATGGGTACCTCAGGTGCCAGAGCCAGAGACACTTCTAACTTGTGTAGAGGGCCTCCGACCTGACCACTGGTGCCACACTTGGACTCGGGGTGCCATTGTTCCCACACACACGCCTCCTTGTTCTCTGTCTCTCTGTCTCTCTCTCTCTCTCTCTCTCTCTCTCTCTCTCTCTCTCTCTCTCTCTCTCTCTCTCTCTCTCTCTCTCTCTCTCTCTCTCTCTCTCTCTCTCTCTCTAGGTGCCTCTCCCTCTCACGACACTCCCACACAATAGACAGGAATTCCCCTCCCAGTTCTCCCACATTTCAACGTCATTCTTCATTCCCCCCTCCCCACACACCTTAATTCCCCCCCCCCCTCCCCCCACTACCAATTCCTCGCATAGTCGTGATGGGTTGGCTCTTTCTCCTGATAGTTCCCTTTATCCCCCCTACCCCCTACACAGTACACTGTCACACCCACATCCTCTCTACTCTCTCTCTCTCTCTCTCTCTCTCTCTCTCTCTCTCTCTCTCTCTCTCTCTCTCTCTCTCTCTCTCTCTCTCTCTCTCTCTCTCTCTCTCCCTAACTGCCCAACAGCTGAATTGCGCTATGTGATGGTCTGCTCAGAGGGTCGTGATTGGCCCCCACCTCCAATTCACTGGTAACTTGATGGCCAGTCTGGCTGAAGAGGTGTTTAGTGTGTTCTCCTTCCCAGTTGGTGGTAGTGGTGGTGGTAGTGATGGTGGTAGTGGTGGTGGTAGTGGTGGTGGTAGTGGTGGTAGTGGTGGTAGTGGTGGTGGTAGTGGTGGTGGTAGTGGTGGTAGTGATGGTGGTCGTGGTCATCGTCGTCCTCGTGGTTCAGGTGATAGTATTGTGGATGTAAGAGATAGTTCTCCATCCACACAGTCACCTATGGGGCTGGTGGGCCAACCTCGGGGCCTGGTGGCTAAGTGGACAGCGCCCGGGATTCGTAGTCCTAGGGACCGGGGGTCGATCCCTGGTGATGGCGGAAACAAATGGGCAGAGTTTCTTTCATCTTGATAGCCCCCCCCCCTGTTCACCTAGTAGTAAATAGGTACCTGGGAGTTAGACAGCTGTCGCGGGCTGCTTCCTGAGTCTGTGTATATATGTGTGTGGGGGGGGGGGGAATATTGATTGATTGACAGTTGAGAGGCGGGCTGAAAGAGCAGAGTTCAACCCCCCGCAAGCACAACTAGTCGAATACAACTAGGTGAATACAACAAAGCGAATACAACTGCCCAGGCATTACAATAAATTTGCATACTTATGGGAATCCGAATATTGAAATAATTCATCCTCACGTTTTCTGTCAATTGACTGCGTAACAAAAAACAAAAAAACAAAAAAATTCTCCAATTACCTCAGCCAGCGCTACAGTGGCAGGTCCCGGCTCGATAAAATTATACATATGAGTTCTCTGATTAGAAAGGTTATCTATATGTAAATTATGATAAATGGGTTGATATGCGAGTAACCCAACTCTTTATAAGGGACACTTTTGAGGGGGGGGGAGGGGTTTTTAGTAAGTTGTTGTGGTTTGGTAACGGCAGTGGGAAGAGTGTAGAGGTAAGGTGTAGAGGCAATAGAGTGTATGTGTGTGTGTAGAGTGTAGACATGGTAGGGGTGTAGAGGGAGGTCACCCCCATGTACAGGTCACAAAGGTCACACCCCCATGTACAGGTCACAAAGGTCACCCCCATGTACAGGACACAAAGGTCACACCCATGGACAGGACACAAAGGTCACACCCATGTACAGGACACAAAGGTCACACCGCCATGTACAGGACACAAAGGTCACACCGCCATGTACAGGACACAAAGGTCACACCGCCATGTACAGGACACAAAGGTCACCCCCATGTACAGGTCACAAATGTCACACCCATGTACAGGTCCCAAAGGTCACCCCCATGGATATGTCCCAAGACTTGACATTTGCCAGATGAGAGAATGGGGAGGAAATGGGACGCTCCCCATTTCTCAAGCTCCATTCCGGCCTCTACAGCACACACCTTTCCTAGCTCCACACCTGCCACACCCCCAGCCACACCTGCCACACCCCCCAGCCACACCTTCCACACCCCCCAGCCACACCTTCCACACCCCCCAGCCACACCTTCCACACCCCCCAGCCACACCTGCCACACCCCCCAGCCACACCCGCAGCCACACCTTCCACACCCCCCAGCCACACCTTCCACACTCCCCAGCCACATCTTCCACACCCCCCAGCCACACCTTCCACACCCCCAGCCACGCCCCCTGCCACACCCTCCAGCCACACCCGCAGCCACACCTGCCACACCCGCAGCCACACCTTCCACACCCCCAGCCACACCTTCCACACCCCCCAGCCACACCTTCCACACCCCCCAGCCACACCTTCCACACCCCCCAGCCACACCTTCCACACCCCCCAGCCACACCTTCCACACCCCCCAGCCACACCCCCCAGCCACACCCGCAGCCACACCTTCCACACCCCCCAGCCACACCTTCCACACTCCCCAGCCACATCTTCCACACCCCCCAGCCACACCTTCCACACCCCCCAGCCACGCCCCCTGCCACACCCTCCAGCCACACCTGCCACACCCGCAGCCACACCTTCCACACCCCCCAGCCACACCTTCCACACCCCCCAGCCACACCTTCCACACCCCCCAGCCACACCTTCCACACCCCCCAGCCACACCTTCCACACCCCCCAGCCACACCTTCCACACCCCCCAGCCACACCTTCCACACCCCCCAGCCACACCTTCCACACCCCCCAGCCACACCTTCCACACCCCCCAGCCACACCTGCCACACCCCCCAGCCACACCCGCAGCCACACCTTCCACACCCCCCAGCCACACCCGCAGCCACACCTTCCACACCCCCCAGCCACACCTTCCACACTCCCCAGCCACATCTTCCACACCCCCCAGCCACACCTTCCACACCCCCAGCCACGCCCCCTGCCACACCCTCCAGCCACGCCCCCTGCCACACCCGCAGCCACACCTTCCACACCCCCCAGCCACACCTTCCACACCCCCCAGCCACACCTTCCACCCCCCCAGCCACACCTTCCACACCCCCAGCCACACCTTCCACACCCCCCAGCCACACCTTCCACACCCCCCAGCCACACCTTCCACACCCCCCAGCCACACCTGCCACACCCCCAGCCACACCCGCAGCCACACCTTCCACACCCCCCAGCCACACCTTCCACACTCCCCAGCCACATCTTCCACACCCCCCAGCCACACCTTCCACACCCCCAGCCACGCCCCCTGCCACACCCTCCAGCCACACCCGCAGCCACACCTGCCACACCCGCAGCCACACCTTCCACACCCCCCAGCCACACCTTCCACACCCCCCAGCCACACCTTCCACACCCCCCAGCCACACCTT
>NC_091192.1:19634974-19637474 GCF_040958095.1 Procambarus clarkii | reverse complement strand
ATAGCACTTGAAAAGGGTATGAGGATGGAGTGAAGGGACGGTGTCCACCCCTATGGACCATCGGGGATCGAACTCTGATCCGTTCCAGTACCAATCAGTTTACTTTGGCGAGGCCCAGTCACTGAAAGCCATCCGGCAAGTACTCAGCCTAATTGTACTTGTGGGGAGTTGGGCTTCGCCTCTTTCTTCCAGCGAAGTGAGGTTCAATTCGTGTATTATTTCCTTGTAACTCATATCTCTTAGTTTCGGGACTTGTTTTATGGAAGTCCTTCGAAATCTTTTCCCAACTTCGTCTTGTGCTTGACTAGATTTGGACTCCACCCTGGAGCTCCATACTCCAGGCTCTGGATGATGTCTTACACAATCTTTTAAAGGTCCTGGTGTTAGCCAGCCTCGCGTATGCCGCTGATGATATCCTTTAGATGTGGACTTCAGGAGACAGGATCGCTGTGATATCAACTTCTAAATCCTGTCTTGTCATGTTTCACAAAAGGATCTCATCCCATTTATAGTACCTTGTGTCCAGCCTTCTGCTCCTTCCACTAGGATTTCACTACATTTCCAGAATAAATTTGACTCGGTCGAGACAACGGTCTCGCTTCATAGCAGGTCAGCGTTCAATCCCCCGACCGTCCAAGTGGTTGGGTACCATTCCTTCTCACCCCCCCCCCCACCCCCCGTTCTATCCCAAATCCTTATCCTGACCCCTTCCCAGTGCTATATAGTCGTAATGGCTTGGCGCTTTTCCCCCTGATAAGTTCCCTTCCTTCCTGGGGTATTCAACCTTGGAGTACCTTACCTCCAAACACCTAAGCACCTAAGACGATGAGGCTCGACAACTCTGCTAGCAAAATAAAAAAATATATAAAAAATAAAAAAAATACTGAAGAGTGATAAATTATTGAAGTAATACAATGGGATCGAACCCTTGTATCTGAACTCCTCAGGCACGCGCACTTATCCTATCATGGTCCAGTCGGTAGTGTGTGTGTGTGTGTGTGTGTGGTGTGTGTGTGTGTGTGTGTGTGTGTGTGCGTGTGTGTGTGTGAGGAGTCTTAGAGGGGGAGGGGTGCAGGTTCGATCCCATTGTATAACCTCAATATTTTCTAATAAATACATCCGGACCACCTGACCAAGAAGTGCATTGTGGGTAAAAGAAAACATTGGTCGTCTCCATGCACAAGAGAGAAAAGATTATTTTTTACACTCAAAAGGAAATTAACCTTTGAAGCAGGAAGTTCAACATTACAATACCTCACACGAGGAAAAGTTGTAAGAAAAAGTACCGTCAGTTCAAAATACGTCCTCAGACGTATTTTGACGCTGACAAAAACGTAGACGTAAACAAAATACGTCCTCAGACGTATTTTGACGCTGACAAAAACGTAGACGTAAACAAAATACGTCCTCAGACGTATTTTGACGTAGACAAAAACGTAGACGTAAACAAAATACGTCCTCAGACGTATTTTGACGTAGACAAAAACGTAGACGTAAACAAAATACGTCCTCAGACGTATTTTGACGTAGACAAAAACGTAGACGTAGACAAAATATGTCCTCAGACGTATTTTGACATAGACAAAAACGTAGACGTAGACAAAATACGTCCTCAGACGTATTTTGTCGAAGACAAAAACGTAGACGTAGACAAAATACGTCCTCAGACGTATTTTGACGTAGACAAAAACGTAGACGTAGACAAAATATGTCCTCAGACGTATTTTGACATAGACAAAAACGTAGACGTAGACAAAATACGTCCTCAGGCGTATTTTGAACGAATTTTGAACAGACGCTTCCACCGACGATTATTGAACAATTAATAGTGTGTCGATAACATGATATATATATATATAACAGGGTAGTTTATACACACAGAGTAATCACACTAACGTGATGAGAGTTCGAACCTACCGCATAGGCTCGAATCCACATCACGGCTCCTACGGATTTCCTCGTTGTGGCTTACCTTACCGAATATGTTAAGAATGGACAAAATGATGTAGCATAACTATTATAAACTCTTTGAGGCTGGTCTAGCCTCGTCCAAGCGGCGGCCCTCCCCAAAGACTCACTCCACAATGCCATTCACCTAGGCCCTATAGAAGACTCGAACCGGGCACCCACTCTCTCTCATCAATCTTAACGCACTGTTTAATAATAAAAAATATATATAAAATGTGTGTGTGCAGAAGAGAATGTCTGTGGTTGGAGGCCAGAGGCGTGGGGCTTGCCTCATTCAACATCTCAAGATGACTCTTAAGGGGTGTGGGAGTATCATAGGACCAGTCATCACGTGTTATTCTTCCCCATTTCCTCTTCCCTTCTTCCCCCCTTTTCCCCCCCCTTCCTCTCCCCTTCTCCCCTCCCCTTCCCCACTTCCAGCGATCCAGAACAGGGACACAAAACCCCAAAAAGTGGGTGTCATATTATGGTGTGGCGTTGTCATTAGTATATATAACGACGGCTCATGCCTGGCTAAATTAAAAGTAATATA
>NC_091192.1:19621518-19634474 GCF_040958095.1 Procambarus clarkii | reverse complement strand
TCCGTCCTATCCTAAATCCCTATCCCCCCATATTCCTCCCTAGTGCTCTATAGTCTGAGTCTTGAGTATGAAGTATTCAATATGGTCTCCTTCAGCGCCTTCAGCTTATGTTAGATCTTCCTCTCATACTTTCAACTCTATTGTGGATTTAAATAATGATAATAATAATTCATTGTGTCGGGGGACAGGCAGCCAGAGTGTATTCATACACGTTAGGCATATATCGAGTTCGTCCCCCCCCCCCTTCCCTTCCCCCCCCCACTCAAGGTCGAATTACTGACCCCGCCCAGGATGCACCCCCCCCCCCCACAACAAGCTGACTAAGTCCCGAGTACCTCGTTACTGCTAGGTGAACAGGAGCATGAGGTGACAGGAAATGTGCCCAACCATTTCTGTCCCGCCCGGGATTCGAACCCTGAATTCTAGATTGTGAGTCGAGAACGAATCCGACTATTACCCCCCCCCCCTTCTACCGGAAATAGAAAAATAAGGGGTAGGAAATCTTTAGAGGGGGGGGGGTAGTGGAAGAAAAACGGGGGGGGGGGAAGGGTAAATCAGAATGCAATAAACGAAGCATAAGAGGGAACTGAATTAAAAACAAGAACAAATAAGGAGATCAAAGGCACGATAAAAGGATGGAAGTAGATGATAGAAACCAGAACAGAGAAGGAAAGGGGGAAGAAGAAGACAAAAATGAAGCAAGGGGGTAAGAAAAAAAAGACGACAAGGAAGGAGAGGAGAAGGAGAAGCAAAACAGAAGAGAAGGAGTAGGAGCAAAATGAAGAAGAAGAAGAAGAAGAAGAGAAAGAAGAGAACCAGAGACGAGGAGGAAGAGGATTCGAGTGAGAATTTTTGTCCAACTTGATAAATTCGAGAAGCGGAGTATTAACAAGGCCGTCCAGAGTGTTAGGGTAAGTGGGTGGAAAGTTCGGGGGTCTGGAGCGACCGTCCAATTAAACCGGGGCGCTAGTTTCCCCCCTCTGAGAGTTAGGGTAGGGGGTGGGGGGCTTGGAATGGTGGGGGAGGGTGATGGGGAAGGGGTGATGGTGGATTTAGAGGGAGGGGAAGAAGAGGATGAGTTGAAATGGGTGAATAAATTACAAATAATAGAAAAGGAGAATGGGGAGAGAGAGAGTGAGAGAGTGAGAGAGTGAGAGAGTGAGAGAGAGAGAGAGAGCCAGCCAGCCAGCAGTAGCCGTAAAAAAGAGCCAACTTGCACCCGTCATAGCTGTTTTGCCTCGTCTAAGAAAGTTTTAATGAAACGTTTTAGCCAAGTTGGTGCTTGCTATTTCAGCCGTCAGACGAATTACCACTACACATTGTTCTCTTGACGTGGGGGGGTGGGGGAAGGTGGTTGTTGTGGTTGGGGGGGATGTGTTCTTGACGTGGGGGGAGGCGGAGGAAGGGGTCGAGAGGGGGAGAGGAAATGTAGTGTGGGGGTTATGACAGTTACAGGCGGGCTGTCCGCCTTGCTGACACCATGTGTGGGTGGTGGCAGCTGTAAGCATTCACATATACACACTCCGATGTTTCCACTGTTGAGAGGCGGGTCCAAAGAGCCAGAGCTCAACCCCCGCAAGCACTAATAGGTGAGCACATATGTTTGATGGTCTGTTTAAGGCTCTTCACTTTATTATTATTATTATTATGATTTTTATTATTATTATTTATATCCTTTATTAGGGGTGTATTCTGGTCAATATTTCAACTAGGAATTATGTCTTTTGGGGCAAGGTTTACATCAAGTAGATCGAGGCTCTTGGGTCACCAGCTGTGGGAGCGGGGCGTCTCATCTTGGGCCACCAGCTGTGGGAGTGGGGCGTCTCATCTTGGGCCACCAGCTGTGGGAGTGGGGCGTCTCATCTTGGGTCACCAGCTGTGGGAGTGGGGCGTCTCATCTTGGGTCACCAGCTGTGGGAGTGGGGCGTCTCATCTTGGGCCACCAGCTGTGGGAGTGGGGCGTCTCATCTTGGGCCACCAGCTGTGGGAGTGGGGCGTCTCATCTTGGGCCACCAGCTGTGGGAGTGGGGCGTCTCATCTTGGGCCACCAGCTGTGGGAGTGGGGCGTCTCATCTTGGGCCACCAGCTGTGGGAGTGGGGCGTCTCATCTTGGGCCACCAGCTGTGGGAGTGGGGCGTCTCATCTTGGGTCACCAGCTGTGGGAGTGGGGCGTCTCATCTTGGGGCCACCAGCTGTGGGAGTGGGGCGTCTCATCTTGGGTCACCAGCTGTGGGAGTGGGGCGTCTCATCTTGGGCCACCAGCTGTGGGAGTGGGGCGTCTCATCTTGGGCCACCAGCTGTGGGAGTGGGGCGTCTCATCTTGGGTCACCAGCTGTGGGAGTGGGGCGTCTCATCTTGGGGCCACCAGCTGTGGGAGTGGGGCGTCTCATCTTGGGCCACCAGCTGTGGGAGTGGGGCGTCTCATCTTGGGCCACCAGCTGTGGGAGTGGGGCGTCTCATCTTGGGCCACCAGCTGTGGGAGTGGGGCGTCTCATCTTGGGCCACCAGCTGTGGGAGTGGGGCGTCTCATCTTGGGCCACCAGCTGTGGGAGTGGGGCGTCTCATCTTGGGCCACCAGCTGTGGGAGTGGGGCGTCTCATCTTGGGGCCACCAGCTGTGGGAGTGGGGCGTCTCATCTTGGGCCACCAGCTGTGGGAGTGGGGCGTCTCATCTTGGGTCACCAGCTGTGGGAGTGGGGCGTCTCATCTTGGGGCCACCAGCTGTGGGAGTGGGGCGTCTCATCTTGGGCCACCAGCTGTGGGAGTGGGGCGTCTCATCTTGGGCCACCAGCTGTGGGAGTGGGGCGTCTCATCTTGGGCCACCAGCTGTGGGAGTGGGGCGTCTCATCTTGGGCCACCAGCTGTGGGAGTGGGGCGTCTCATCTTGGGCCACCAGCTGTGGGAGTGGGGCGTCTCATCTTGGGCCACCAGCTGTGGGAGTGGGGCGTCTCATCTTGGGGCCACCAGCTGTGGGAGTGGGGCGTCTCATCTTGGGTCACCAGCTGTGGGAGTGGGGCGTCTCATCTTGGGCCACCAGCTGTGGGAGTGGGGCGTCTCATCTTGGGCCACCAGCTGTGGGAGTGGGGCGTCTCATCTTGGGCCACCAGCTGTGGGAGTGGGGCGTCTCATCTTGGGCCACCAGCTGTGGGAGTGGGGCGTCTCATCTTGGGCCACCAGCTGTGGGAGTGGGGCGTCTCATCTTGGGCCACCAGCTGTGGGAGTGGGGCGTCTCATCTTGGAGTAATCTCTCTACCATTGGGTCTTCAAACATTTCCGATCGTAATAACCAAACCACACATCAATAAAACGAAGGAACAACAACGTTTCGCACCGCCCTGGACTATTAGTTACTCTCAGTTCGTGGCATCCCACGAATCGAAAATAACTTGGCAGTATATCTCAGTATGAAAGCGTTAGCTCCGATACCTTGTATTTGACGCCTGTGAGCCAGACTTACTCGAACGCATTCAATACATCTCTGAGCACCTTAGATCAGGGATCTAAGGTGCTATATGGATAGCTATATGGGCTTCTGTATGAGGTACTAAATCCTTGTTGCGTCTCTTATAACTTTCTTCCTCCTCCATGGCTCCAATTTTTCGATCACTGTCACGGTTTATCGAAGAGAAATTGGGCTGAAATTTTCTGTTTTGAGTTAGGGGGCGTCTTCCCGCCCTGGGGGGGGGGGGGAGCAAGTTGATAGTGCCAGAACGGTATTTAAGGTTCATGTCTATTGATGGCCTGAAATCACTGAGAGGTTAGGTAGGGAATGACTGACCTTACTAATGGGTAAATTGGGGGAAGCGAGAGGTGGGGAAGGAGGTGGGGGAGGGAAGGGCGTTGTGGGTAGTGAAGGTTCCTAGTATAGCTTATATTGCTGTGTAATGGTGGCAGTAATGCTGTTGCCATGGCAACCCGGTGTAAACAATGCCGTGGGGGGGGGGGGGGGAAAGGGGTGTGCATCTAATCAACAAAAGCGCTTGATCAGGGCCCCTCCCTTAATGCTTTAGGGGGGACACGGCTGTAGCCCCCTTTTCTTTAATGTTTTTTTTTGTGCTAGGTAATGCTTCGGTTCACTGTAGACGTGTGTGTGTGTGTGTGTGTGTGTGTGTGTGTGTGTGTGTGTGTGTGTGTGTGTGTGTGTGTGTGTGTGTGTGTGTGTGTGTGTGTGTGTGTGCCTCCAGGATTGAGCATTAGCTCTTGGACCCCGCTTTTCTAAATGTCGGCTATCTCATGTAATGACTTCTAAACTATTCCCCTATCATAGCTGATTTTAAAGTTGATACAATGGCGGTTTAAAGTAGGTATAAAAGAGTTTGATTCAGCAATCTGCTCCTTTAGTTCATTTCATTGTCCCACAACTCTTAAAGAAAACCTTCTAACATTTCTGTGACTCATCGAGTACCAAGCTTTCATCCATGTATTCATCCTTTCTATTGGTATTGTGTACTCACCTATTTGTGCGTGTGTGTACTCACCTATTTGTGCGTGTGTGTGTACTCACCTATTTGTGCGTGTGTGTACTCACCTATTTGTACTCGCCTATTTGTGCTTGCAGGATCGAGCATTGATCCCGCCTTGATCATTTCCCGCGGGATGACTCTTGGATCCCGCCTTTCTAGCCATTGGTTCTTTCCAGCAATGACTTCTGTCCCATTTCCCTGTCGTGTCTAGTTTTAAAATTATGAATAGAATTTGCTTCCACAACCTGCTCCTTTAGTGCATTCCATTTTTCCACTGCTCTCACGCTAAAAGAATACTTCCTAACATCTCTGTGACTTGTGTGTGTGTGTGTGTGTGTGTACTCACCTAGTTGTACTCACCTAGTTGTGTTTGCGGGGGTTGAGCTCTGGCTCTTTGGTTCCGCCTCTCAACCGTCAATCAACAGGTGTACAGATTCCTGAGCCTATCGGGCTCTGTCATATCTACACTTGAAACTGTGTATGGAGTCAGCCTCCACCACATCACCCCCTAATGCATTCCATTTGTCAACCACTCTGACACTAAAAAAGTTCTTTCTAATATCTCTGTGGCTCATTTGGGCACTCAGTTTCCACCTGTGTCCCCTTGTGCGTGTTCCCCTTGTGTTAAATAGACTGTCTTTATCTACCCTATCAATCCCCTTCAGAATCTTGAATGTGGTGATCATGTCCCCCCTAACTCTTCTGTCTTCCAGCGAAGTGAGGTTTAATTCCCGTAGTCTCTCCTCGTAGCTCATACCTCTCAGCTCGGGTACTAGTCTGGTGGCAAACCTTTGAACCTTTTCCAGTTTAGTCTTATCCTTGACTAGATATGGACTCCATGCTGGGGCTGCATACTCCAGGATTGGCCTGACATATGTGGTATACAAAGTTCTGAATGATTCTTTACACAAGTTTCTGAATGCCGTTCGTATGTTGGCCAGCCTGGCATATGCCGCTGATGTTATCCGCTTGATATGTGCTGCAGGAGACAGGTCTGGCGTGATATCAACCCCCAAGTCTTTTTCCTTCTCTGACTCCTGAAGAATTTCCTCTCCCAGATGATACCTTGTATCTGGCCTCCTGCTCCCTACACCTATCTTCATTACATTACATTTGGTTGGGTTAAACTCTAACAACCATTTGTTCGACCATTCCTTCAGCTTGTCTAGGTCTTCTTGAAACCTCAAACAGTCCTCTTCTGTTTTAATCCTTCTCATAATTTTAGCATCGTCCGCAAACATTGAGAGAAATGAATCGATACCCTCCGGGAGATCATTTACATATATCAGAAACAAGATAGGACCGAGTACAGAGCCCTGTGGGACTCCACTGGTGACTTCACGCCAATCGGAGGTCTCACCCCTCACCGTAACTCTCTGCTTCCTATTGCTTAGATACTCCCTTATCCACTGGAGCACCTTACCAGCTACACCTGCCTGTCTCTCCAGCTTATGTACCAGCCTCTTATGCGGTACTGTGTCAAAGGCTTTCCGACAATCCAAGAAAATGCAGTCCGCCCAGCCCTCTCTTTCTTGCTTAATCTGTGTCACCTGATCGTAGAATTCTATCAAGCCTGTAAGGCAAGATTTACCCTCCCTGAATCCATGTTGGCGATTTGTCACGAAGTCCCTTCTCTCCAGATGTGTTACCAGGTTTTTTCTCACGATCTTCTCCATCACCTTGCATGGTATACAAGTCAAGGACACTGGCCTGTAGTTCAGTGCCTCTTGTCTGTCGCCCATTTTGTATATTGGGACCACATTCGCCGTCTTCCATATTTCTGGTAGGTCTCCCGTCTCTAGTGATTTACTATACACTATGGAGAGTGGCAAGCAAAGTGCCTCTGCACACTCTTTCAGTACCCATGGTGAGATCCCATCTGGACCAACCGCCTTTCTAACATCCAGATCCAGCAGGTGTCTCTTGACCTCCTCTCTCGTAATTTCGAACTCCTCCAAGGCCGCCTGGTTTACCTCCCTTTCTCCTAGCACAGTGACCTCACCCTGTTCTATTGTGAAGACCTCCTGGAACCTCTTGTTGAGTTCCTCACACACCTCTCTGTCATTCTCTGTATACCTGTCCTCGCCTGTTCTAAGTTTCAATACCTGTTCTTTCACTGTTGTTTTCCTTCTGATGTGACTGTGGAGTAGCTTTGGTTCGGTCTTGGCTTTGTTTGCTATATCATTTTCAAAAATTTTCTCTGCTTCTCTTCTCACCCTGACGTACTCATTCCTGGTTCTCTGGTATCTCTCCCTGCTTTCTGGTGTTCTGTTATTCCGGAAGTTCCTCCACGCCTTCTTGTTCAGTTTCTTCGCTTCCATACATGCCCTATTATACCATGGATTCTTTTGTTGCTTCTCGGATTTTTCCCTTTGGGCCGGGATGAACCTGTTTACTGCCTCCTGACACTTTTGGGTAACATAGTCCATCATACCCTGTACAGACTTGTCTCTGAGGTCTGTGTCCCAAGGTATTTCACTTAGGAAACTTCTCATCTGTTCATAATTCCCCTTTCGGTATGCCAGCCTTTTGATTCCTAGTTCTTTTTGGGGGGAGATAAGTCCTAGCTCTACCAGGTACTCAAAGTTCAATACACTGTGGTCACTCATTCCCAAGGGCGCTTCTATCTTAACTTCCCTTATATCCCATTCATTTAGGTGTGTGTGTGTGTGTGTGTGTGTGTGTGTGTGTGTGTGTGTGTGTGTGTGTGTGTGTGTGTGTGTGTGTGTGTGTGACGAATAGGTTGATGCATAACCATTCGGTGTCGATCAGCCCAACCACTTGGGAAAGACGGTAGAACGACGGTCTCGCGTCATGCAGGTCGGCGTTCAATCCCCGACCGTCCACGTTGCTGAACACCATTCCTTTCCCCCCGTCCCATCCCAAATCCTTATCCTGACCCCTTCCAAGTGCTATATAGTCGTAATGGCTTGGCGCTTTCCCCCCCCCCCCCCCCCCGATAGTTTACATCTCTCCCCCATATTTACATCTGTATATATATATTATTTGTCCCCAATGTATATGTTGTATTTGGTCCCAGTTTATAATGTTGTATGATATACATTATACAATTAGGCAGTAGCCACGTTCTGTATAACCAGCTGAACCAGCATCCGGTAGTTAATGAGTGTAATGAAAAATGTTATATAATGAATGTGAAACATGTGATGTAATGAAAATGTTATATATCTTTTTTTTTCAAATTCATAATAATATATATATCATAATTTTGTGTATGGATAGGTCTAGGATAGGTTCTGTTTGGTGTCCAGGCCCTTTAGGTCATAATTATTTTATTATTTCAATTGCAATTGCATAACTCAGTTTACTAGTGTTGGTTAACTCGAGTTGGCTCGTAACTGGTTCACAAAAGCCTAGAAAAGATATATTAAATGTAAACTAAATTCAATAACATATTTTAAGGTAGACTAATCCACCAAGGAAACTTATATTTATAGTGGGGGAACTAATTTACCTAATCTATTGAAATGATTTCTCAAGCTTCTTAAACTATCACGAGAGAATGGCTTACCTCGGGCTTGTGTAATTGGCTGACAGGAAAAGTTTACTTCACGAGGTCGTAGTTGACCTGAGGGGAGAAGAGTTTGCTTTACGAGGTCGTAGTTGACCTGAGGGGAGAAGAGTTTGCTTTACGAGGTCGTAGTTGACCTGAGGGGAGAAGAGTTTGCTTTACGAGGTCGTAGTTGACCTGAGGGGAGAAGAGTTTGCTTCACGAGGTCGTAGTTGACCTGAGGGGACAAGAGTTAGCTTTACGAGTTCGTAGTTGAACTGAGGGGAGAAGAGTTTGCTTCACGAGGTCGTAGTTGACCTGAGGGGAGAAGAGTTTGCTTTACGAGGTCGTAGTTGAACTGAGGGGAGATAATTTTATCTGATGTTTTTTTTACGAGCGACTGCATTTGGTGCATGATTCCCCTCAGGCACAGTTGCAGGTTGGTTATTATCTCCGTCTCGTGCAACAGCGAGGGGAGAGGGGCAGCTGATTGGAAGGGGATAGCTGGTCTACGAGCCGCGTTGCAGAAGTCATTAAGCTTTCCTCCAAGGGGAAAAAAATGCAACTTTCCACCGAGGGGAAAATGGCAACTTTTACCGAGGGGAAAAAACGAGCTACTTTCCACTCAACGGAGAAATTCGATTGAGGTGAAAATGGTGAATTTCGACTGAGGGGAAAATTTTCACTGAGGGGAAATGGGGGAAAATTTTCATTGAGGGGAGCATCTCGACTGAGGGGTTGTGGGGCCTATGTGCCTGCAGACGACTCATTATCTCGCTGATTTATATTGAAGCAAGCTAATATTATTGCATGTTAATCTTTTTCCAGAAGTTTCGTAATTCATTCTGCGCCCTCCTGCTTCCCCTCCCTCCTGCCTTTTCCTCCTGTCCCTTCCTCCTGTCCCTTCCTCCTGTCCCTTCCTCCTGTCCCTTCCTCCTGTCCCTTCCTCCTCGTCATGCAAGCACAGAAAACAAACGTGGTGTAGTATATATATATATATATATATATATATATATATATATATATATATATATATATATATATATATATATATATATATATTTAATATATATATAACTGAAAACTCACACCCCAGAAGTGACTCGAACCCATACTCCCAGAAGCAACGCAACTGGTATGTACAAGACGCCTTAATCCACTTGACCATCACGACCGGACATAATGAGGTGATAGCCGAGGCTATTTGAACCACCCCACCGCCGGCACTCGGATAGTAATCTTGGGCATAGCATTTTACCAAATCACCTCATTCTTTGGGTCACACGTGAGGAACACAAATGCGAACAAGCCTGAATGGTCCCCAGGACAATATGCAACCTCGAACCCATACTCCCAGAAGCAACGCAACGCAACCAGTTGCGTTGCTTCTGGGAGTATGGGTTCGAGTCACTTCTGGGGTGTGAGTTTTCAGTTGCATATTGTCCTGGGGACCATTCAGGCTTGTTCGCATATATATATATATATATATATATATATATATATATATATATATATATATATATATATATATATATATATATATATATTTATATATATATATATACACACACATCCCTTCACTCTTAACTAGACGTATAAGGCGCCGCAAGGGTGGGGTTGTATCGCGTTGATATGATGGTGATAGACCTTATATGGCCTGGCTCGTGTGTGTGTACTAACCTTGTTATACTCACCTAGTTGTGCTTGCGGGGGTTGAGCTCTGGCTCTTTGGTCCCGCCTCTCAACCGTCAATCAACTGGTGTACAGGTTCCTGAGCCTATTGGGCTCTATTATATCTACATTATAAACTGTGTATGGAGTCAGCCTCCACCACATCACTTCCTAATGCATTCCATCTGTTAACTACTGACACTGAAAACGAAAATTATAATGTCTCAGTGGCTCTTATGGGTACTACGTTTCCACCTGTGTCCCCTAGTTAAATAGTTGTTTTGCCCAATATATATATATATATATATATATATATATATATATATATATATATATATATATATATATATAATATATATATATATATATATATATATATATATATATATATAATATATATATATATCCAATAAGCAATCTAGCTGGGATCGCCCCATTGCCGCCCAAGAAACTGCGACATTGCTAGAAGCTGGGACAACACCACATGACACTGCCCGACTTAGAGCTGTAGCAGCTCCCCATGCTGGTGACTTCCTATTAGCAACCCCAATGTCAGCAACCGGCACCGTCTCACCCCGCAGGCCCTCCGAATTGCCGTGGCTCTCCGCCTCACTGCCCCAATCCACACTGAATACAGGTGTATTTGCGGCGAGGCAGAGGCCGACAGGTACGGACGGCATGGCCTTCTCTGCCAAAGGACAGGAGGATGGCATGCAAGACACGGCGAGGTTAACGACATTATCAAGAGATGCCTTACCACGGCCGGTTGTCCAGCAGAGAGAGAGCCCCGTTGCCTAATGCCCCGCAACTCTGATGAGCCTGTCGGTCGCTCAGACGGGATCACGGTGAACCCCTGGAAGAATGGTAGACAGTTGGTGTGGGACTACACTTGCGTTTCAACCTTAGCCAACACCTATTTTGACTTCAGTGCTGCACAGGCAGGAGGTGCTGCCAATCACCGGGAAGCGGCCAAGTCACGTAAATACAGAGACCTTGATCACCACTACAATTTTGTCCCCATTGCCTCAGAGACACTTGGTGCCTGGGGTAAAAGTGCTGCTAGCTTTTTGAAGGAGTTGGATTCCAAGCTAATTAAAACAACAAGAGACCCTAGAGCCGCCAGTTTTCTCTTTCGGCGCCTTAGTGTGGCGATTCCGAGAGGAAATGCTCACTACATCCATGGTTCCTGCCCGCCATCTGAGGAGCTGGAGGAGCTGTACAACTTGTGACAAGTAGCCAAATTTTCAAATAAAGTTTGATATATATACACACTACACACCAAAAGAATAGGGGTGGTAGGAGAAGAAAATATCAAAGTGTTCAGTGAGGATCCACAAGGTCTTCTCTGAGTGCTCTTTATTTTCTTCTCCGAGGCTATGGGT
This sequence comes from Procambarus clarkii, assembly GCF_040958095.1. Lineage (NCBI taxonomy): Eukaryota > Metazoa > Arthropoda > Malacostraca > Decapoda > Cambaridae > Procambarus > Procambarus clarkii. Next base: position 19,623,448 of record NC_091192.1, on the reverse strand, counting down.
CCCTACACTTGCACCAGAGGTGGTACCCCTATATATATATATATATATATATATATATATATATATATATATATATATATATTAGGGGGAATTTATATGTTTTGAAGGACATATATTAGATTTTCTTTTTTCCGTGAAGCCGGCCATGCTATTAAGCACGGGGGGGGGGGGGGGGAGGGGGGAGGCAGGCCCCATAATGGGACCTCCGGTCAAGGGGTGAGTGACCTCGCTACATGATTCACTGACCAATATTCCTGACTTGTACACGTTTGGTGTTGTCCTTCTCTGAAGACGTTACTCCCCATTATCTCGGAGGAGCAAGGTGTTAAATATCTGCTCCTGTCTGTAGATGTTAAGTCTCTTCTCCTGTCTCCTGCTAATAGAACTGTTGATATATATATATATATATATATATATATATATATATATATATATATATATATATATATATATATATATTTATATATTTTTTGGGCGATTTCTCTAAAAAAAGATTAAATTTAACGACACTTTTTTTCATATTGTTTCAATCAATCTTTGATTTGAACAAATTTGTTCCCTGGGGGTTATAACACGTTCTCTTAGTAGGCACCTGTCTTGTTCAGCAAGACTCAAATTGCATTTTTTTTTAATTTTGAATTTGAATTTGCTGAATTCAAAAATTCGGTTCCAAAAGTGAATTTTACATTCCATTCCATTTTTTTTGAATTTGACAGATATTGAATGTTTTAATAATAAGAAGTAAACATTTTTTTTTAAATAAAATAGGGTTATCGAAGCTTGACGATTAGTTCTTTTTTTATGGAAGATGATTTTCCTGGTGTGTGGAAATTTTGGTGAAAAATTTCCGTTGTAGCATGGAAAATTTTGGTGAGGGTATTATCAGGGGGAAAGCGCCAAGCCATTACGACTATATAGCACTTGGAAGGGGTCAGGATAAGGATTTGGGATGGGACGGGGGGGGGGAGAGGGAAGGCATGGTGCCCAACCACTTAGTCGGGGGATTGAACGCCGACCTGCACGAGGCGAGACTTGTCGCTCTACCGTCCAGCTCAAGTGGTTGGGTGAAAATTTTGGTGAAAGGATCGAAATGTTGAAACTTCCTTTGTTTTTAGACGTGCGGGTTGGGAGTCCAATTGTTATTGTGGCTCGTTGTTTGCGTGCGTGCGTGTGTGTGTGTGTGTGTGTGTGTGTGTGTGTCTGTGTGTGTGTGTGTGTGTGTGTGTGTGTGTGTGTGTGTGTGTGTGTGTGTCTGTGTGTGTGTGTGTGTGTGCGTGTGTGTGTGTGTGTGTGTGTGTGTGTGTGTGTGTGTGTGTCTGTGTGTGTGTGTGTGTGTGTGTGTGTGTGTCTGTGTGTGTGTGTCTGTGTGTGTGTGTGTGTGTGTGTGTGTGCGTGTGTGTGTGTGTGTGTGTGTGTGTGTGTGTGTTGATGTCGTCCTGCAGACCCCGATTCGAATCCCACAAGTATTTTAGAGAGTTCATCTCTTATCGTCACGGTATTTTGAACGTTAGAGTCATATCCATTTTTCCGGAAAATGCTCTAGCATCTTATGATCGTATTTCTAGGGTTAGTTAGTTAAAGTTAGTAGTTAGTAGTAGTTAAATTAAGAACATTAATACTGTTTTGTAACACCGGTTCTTACCTTCCATGCTCTTAAGTAAGTCTGCTAGTTCATCTGGCTCAAATAGTTTAATCTCATCACGGTCCAATCGGTATAGTGTGAGCGCCTAAAGATATCATAAAACACAGGTTCAATCCCATCATACAACTTCAATCTTTTTTTTTTTTTTCTTCTCATACATTGTGACCAGACACTGTTTCAGGTCTGTGCACTGTGCACACTCATATCTCAGGCATTAAGGATGATTTATGAGTATAGATATATTCATCAGTGTTATACCAGGTGCACTCATCAACGTACTCTAGGTGT
>NC_091192.1:19614018-19616518 GCF_040958095.1 Procambarus clarkii | reverse complement strand
TCATGAGAAGGGAATGGAGTTTTAAGGAGATGGCCATCCCGGGCTGTGAGGAGTTCAGAGACTACATAGCAGGCACCATAACAATGGGAGGACCAAGAATAGTAGTAGCAGTAATATACAACCCTCCACCAAATGACAGGAGACCCAGTCAAGAGTATGAAAACAACAACAAGGCAGTTAACACAATAATTGAGAGGGCAGCCTCTGCTGCCTGTAGAAATAGATCCCACCTGCTCATCATGGGCGACTTCAATCACGGAAAGATTGACTGGGAGAACAAGGAACCGCATGGAGGCGAGGATACGTGGAGAGCCAAACTATTGGAGGTGGTGACAAGCAACTTTTTAACGCAGCATGTCGGAGAACCCACAAGGATGAGAGGCAATGACGAACCAGCGAGACTCGACCTAGTCTTCACTCTGAACGACTCCGACATAAGAGAAATCGGTTTTGAGGACCCAGTAGGAATGAGCGACCACAGTGTACTGGTGTTTGAGTACTTGATTGAAGAAGGGTTATTGAACTCGAGGAGGGATACCGAAACCAAAAGGTTAGCATACCGAAAGGGAAACTATGAGGGGATAAGAAAATTCCTAACAGATATAGCATGGGAAACAGAGCTCAGGGGAAAGACGGCCCAAGATATGATGGATTACATCACGCAGAAGTGCAAGGACGCAGCAAACAAGTTTGTCCCAGTCCAAAAGGAAAACAGAGAAATGAAGATGAGAAACCCATGGTTTAATCAAAGATGTAGGCTAGCTAAGCAGCAAAGTAAAAGGGCATGGAGAAACTATAGGAATAACAGGACACTGGAGAGCAGAGAAAGATACCAGAATGCCAGGAATGAATATGTCAGGATGAGAAGAGAGGCAGAAAGACAATACGAAAATGACATCGCAAGCAAGGCAAAGACTCAGCCTAAATTGTTGCATAGCCACATTAGGAGAAAAACAACAGTAAAGGAACAGGTTATGAGATTAAGGATAGGGGCGGAAGGATTCACTACAAATGACAAGGAAGTGTGTGAGGAATTGAATAAGAAATTCCAGGAGGTCTTCACCTTAGAACAAGGAGAAATTCCAGAGGTAAGTGAGGGAATAGCTAACCAGGAACCACTGGAAGAGTTTGAGATTACCAGTGGGGAAGTAAGGAAGTGTTTACTAGAGTTGGACGTGACGAAGGCTATAGGCCCAGATGGAATCTCCCCTTGGGTTCTAAAGGAAGGAGCAAGAGAACTGAGCCTACCACTCTCCATAGTGTATAACAAATCACTGGCAACAGGGGAACTGCCAGATACTTGGAAAGCAGCTAACGTAGTCCCGATATACAAGAAAGGGGATAGACAGGAGGCACTGAACTACAGGCCAGTGTCCCTAACCTGCATACCATGCAAGCTGATGGAGAAGATTGTGCGAAAAAAACTAGTGGAGCATCTGGAGCGAAGGAACTTTGTAACACAGCATCAACATGGGTTCAGGGATGGCAGGTCCTGCCTCACAGGGTTACTTGAATTCTACGACCAGGCAACAAAAATAAGGCAAGAAAGAGAAGGGTGGGCAGACTGCATATTTTTGGATTGTCAGAAAGCCTTTGATACAGTGCCACACAAGAGGCTAGTGCGAAAGTTGGAGATGCAGGCTGGAGTGAGAGGGAAGGTACTCCGGTGGATAGAGGAATACCTAAGCAACAGGAGACAACGAGTCTGTGTGAGGGGTGAGGTCTCAGATTGGCGAGACGTCACAAGTGGAGTCCCGCAGGGGTCAGTCCTTGGACCTATACTGTTTCTGGTATATGTAAATGATCTCCCAGAGGGTATAGATTCGTTCCTCTCAATGTTTGCCGACGATGCAAAAATTATGAGGAGGATTGAAACAGAGGATGATAGTAGGAGGCTACAAGATGACCTGGATAGACTGAGTGAATGGTCCAACAAATGGCTGTTGAAGTTCAACCCGAGTAAATGCAAAGTAATGAAACTAGGCAGTGGAAACAGGAGGCCAGGCACAGGATACAGAATAGGAGATGAAGTACTTAATGAAACAGACAGAGAGAAAGATCTAGGAGTTGATATCACACCAAACCTGTCTCCTGAAGCCCACATAAAGAGAATAACGTCTGCGGCATATGCGAGGCTGGCTAACATCAGAACGGCGTTCAGGAACCTGTGTAAGGAATCATTCAGAATCTTGTACACCACATATGTAAGACCAATCCTGGAGTATGCGGCCCCAGCATGGAGCCCGTACCTTGTCAAGCACAAGACGAAGCTGGAAAAAGTCCAAAGGTATGCTACTAGACTAGTCCCAGAACTAAGAGGCATGAGTTATGAGGAAAGGCTGCGGGAAATGCACCTCACGACACTGGAAGACAGAAGAGTAAGGGGGGACATGATCACAACCTACAAAATCCTCAGGGGAATCGACCGGGTAAACAAGGACGAACTTTTCAACACTGGTGGGACGCGAACAAGGGGACACAGGTGGAAGCTGAGTACCCA
>NC_091192.1:19579333-19604333 GCF_040958095.1 Procambarus clarkii | reverse complement strand
CTACCTACCTACCTACCTACCTGCCTACCTGCCTACCTGCCTACCTGCCTACCTGCCTACCTGCCTACCTACCTACCTACCTACCTACCTGCCTACCTACCTACCTGCCTACCTGCCTACCTACCTACCTACCTACCTACCTGCCTACCTACCTACCTGCCTACCTGCCTACCTACCTACCTGCCTACCTACCTACCTGCCTACCTGCCTACCTGCCTACCTACCTACCTGCCTACCTGCCTACCTGCCTACCTACCTACCTGCCTACCTACCTACCTGCCTACCTGCCTACCTACCTACCTGCCTACCTACCTACCTGCCTACCTACCTACCTGCCTACCTACCTACCTGCCTACCTGCCTACCTACCTACCTGCCTACCTACCTACCTGCCTACCTGCCTACCTGCCTACCTACCTACCTGCCTACCTACCTACCTGCCTACCTGCCTACCTACCTACCTGCCTACCTACCTACCTGCCTACCTACCTACCTACCTGCCTACCTGCCTACCTACCTACCTGCCTACCTACCTACCTGCCTACCTACCTACCTGCCTACCTACCTACCTGCCTACCTACCTACCTGCCTACCTGCCTACCTACCTACCTGCCTACCTGCCTACCTACCTACCTGCCTACCTGCCTACCTGCCTACCTACCTACCTGCCTACCTACCTACCTGCCTACCTGCCTACCTACCTACCTGCCTACCTACCTACCTGCCTACCTGCCTACCTACCTACCTGCCTACCTGCCTACCTACCTACCGGCCTACCTACCTACCTACCTGCCTACCTGCCTACCTACCTGCCTACCTGCCTACCTACCTACCTGCCTACCTACCTACCTACCTGCCTACCTGCCTACCTACCTACCTGCCTACCTGCCTACCTACCTACCTACCTACCTACCTGCCTACCTGCCTACCTACCTACCTACCTACCTGCCTACCTGCCTACCTACCTACCTGCCTACCTACCTGCCTACCTGCCTACCTACCTACCTACCTACCTGCCTACCTGCCTACCTACCTACCTGCCTACCTACCTACCTACCTGCCTACCTGCCTACCTACCTACCTACCTGCCTACCTGCCTACCTGCCTACCTACCTACCTGCCTACCTGCCTACCTACCTACCTGCCTACCTACCTACCTGCCTACCTGCCTACCTACCTACCTGCCTACCTACCTACCTGCCTACCTGCCTACCTACCTACCTACCTACCTGCCTACCTACCTACCTACCTACCTACCTGCCTACCTACCTACCTGCCTACCTACCTACCTACCTACCTACCTGCCTACCTACCTACCTGCCTACCTACCTACCTGCCTACCTGCCTACCTACCTACCTGCCTACCTACCTACCTGCCTACCTACCTACCTGCCTACCTGCCTACCTACCTACCTGCCTACCTACCTACCTGCCTACCTGCCTACCTACCTACCTGCCTACCTACCTACCTGCCTACCTGCCTACCTACCTACCTACCTACCTACCTACCTACCTACCTACCTACCTACCTACCTGCCTACCTACCTACCTGCCTACCTACCTACCTGCCTACCTGCCTACCTACCTACCTACCTACCTACCTACCTACCTGCCTACCTACCTACCTGCCTACCTGCCTACCTGCCTACCTACCTACCTACCTACCTACCTACCTACCTACCTACCTACCTACCTACCTACCTACCTACCTACCTACCTACCTGCCTACCTGCCTACCTGCCTACCTGCCTACCTACCTACCTGCCTACCTGCCTACCTGCCTACCTACCTACCTGCCTACCTACCTACCTGCCTACCTACCTACCTACCTACCTGCCTACCTGCCTACCTGCCTACCTGCCTACCTACCTACCTGCCTACCTGCCTACCTGCCTACCTACCTACCTGCCTACCTACCTACCTGCCTACCTACCTGCCTACCTACCTACCTGCCTACCTACCTACCTGCCTACCTACCTACCTACCTACCTACCTGCCTACCTACCTACCTGCCTACCTACCTACCTGCCTACCTGCCTACCTACCTACCTACCTACCTACCTACCTACCTACCTGCCTACCTACCTACCTGCCTACCTACCTACTTGCCTACCTACCTACCTACCTGCCTACCTACCTACCTGCCTACCTACCTACTTGCCTACCTACCTACCTACCTGCCTACCTACCTACCTGCCTACCTACCTACCTACCTACCTGCCTACCTACCTACCTGCCTACCTACCTACTTGCCTACCTACCTACCTACCTGCCTACCTACCTACCTGCCTACCTACCTACCTGCCTACCTACCTACCTGCCTACCTACCTACCTGCCTACCTACCTACCTACCTGCCTACCTGCCTACCTGCCTACCTACCTACCTGCCTACCTACCTACCTGCCTACCTACCTACCTACCTGCCTACCTACCTACCTGCCTACCTACCTACCTGCCTACCTACCTACCTGCCTACCTACCTACCTGCCTACCTACCTACCTACCTGCCTACCTACCTACCTACCTGCCTACCTACCTACCTGCCTACCTACCTACCTGCCTGCCTACCTACCTACCTGCCTACCTACCTACCTACCTGCCTACCTACCTACCTGCCTACCTACCTACCTGCCTACCTACCTACCTGCCTACCTACCTACCTGCCTACCTACCTACCTACCTGCCTACCTACCTACCTGCCTACCTACCTACCTGCCTACCTACCTACCTGCCTACCTACCTACCTGCCTACCTACCTACCTACCTGCCTACCTACCTACCTGCCTACCTACCTACCTGCCTACCTACCTACCTGCCTACCTACCTACCTGCCTACCTACCTACCTGCCTACCTACCTACCTGCCTACCTACCTACCTACCTACCTGCCTACCTACCTACCTGCCTACCTACCTACCTGCCTACCTACCTACCTGCCTACCTACCTACCTGCCTACCTACCTACCTGCCTACCTACCTACCTACCTACCTGCCTACCTACCTACCTGCCTACCTACCTACCTGCCTACCTACCTACCTGCCTACCTACCTACCTGCCTACCTACCTGCCTGCCTACCTACCTACCTGCCTACCTACCTACCTGCCTACCTACCTGCCTACCTACCTACCTACCTACCTGCCTACCTACCTACCTGCCTACCTACCTACCTGCCTACCTACCTACCTGCCTACCTACCTACCTACCTGCCTACCTACCTACCTGCCTACCTACCTACCTGCCTACCTACCTACCTGCCTACCTACCTGCCTACCTGCCTACCTACCTACCTGCCTACCTACCTACCTGCCTACCTACCTACCTGCCTACCTACCTGCCTACCTACCTACCTGCCTACCTACCTACCTGCCTACCTATCTACCTGCCTTCCTACCTACCTGCCTACCTACCTACCTGCCTACCTACCTACCTGCCTACCTACCTGCCTACCTACCTACCTGCCTACCTATCTACCTGCCTTCCTACCTACCTGCCTACCTGCCTACCTACCTACCTGCCTACCTACCTGCCTACCTACCTACCTGCCTACCTACCTACCTGCCTACCTATCTACCTGCCTTCCTACCTACCTGCCTACCTACCTACCTGCCTACCTACCTACCTGCCTACCTACCTACCTACCTGCCTACCTGCCTACCTGCCTACCTACCTACCTGCCTACCTACCTACCTACCTGCCTACCTGCCTACCTGCCTGCCTACCTGCCTACCTGCCTACCTACCTACCTACCTACCTGCCTACCTACCTACCTGCCTACCTGCCTACCTGCCTACCTACCTACCTGCCTACCTGCCTACCTACCTACCTGCCTACCTGCCTACCTGCCTACCTACCTACCTGCCTACCTACCTACCTGCCTACCTGCCTACCTGCCTACCTGCCTACCTACCTACCTGCCTACCTGCCTACCTACCTACCTGCCTACCTGCCTACCTGCCTACCTACCTACCTGCCTACCTACCTACCTGCCTACCTGCCTACCTGCCTACCTGCCTACCTGCCTACCTGCCTACCTACCTACCTACCTACCTACCTACCTACCTACCTACCTACCTACCTACCTACCTGCCTACCTACCTACCTACCTACCTACCTACCTGCCTACCTGCCTACCTGCCTACCTACCTACCTACCTACCTGCCTACCTACCTACCTACCTACCTACCTACCTGCCTACCTGCCTACCTACCTACCTGCCTACCTACCTACCTGCCTACCTGCCTACCTACCTACCTGCCTACCTACCTGCCTGCCTACCTGCCTACCTACCTACCTGCCTACCTGCCTGCCTACCTGCCTACCTACCTACCTGCCTACCTACCTGCCTACCTACCTACCTGCCTACCTACCTACCTGCCTACCTACCTGCCTACCTACCTACCTGCCTACCTGCCTACCTACCTACCTGCCTACCTACCTGCCTACCTGCCTACCTACCTACCTACCTACCTGCCTACCTACCTACCTACCTACCTACCTACCTACCTACCTACCTGCCTACCTACCTACCTGCCTACCTACCTACCTACCTGCCTACCTACCTACCTGCCTACCTGCCTACCTGCCTACCTGCCTACCTACCTACCTGCCTACCTGCCTACCTACCTACCTGCCTACCTACCTGCCTACCTGCCTACCTACCTACCTACCTACCTACCTGCCTACCTACCTACCTGCCTACCTGCCTACCTACCTACCTGCCTACCTGCCTACCTGCCTACCTACCTACCTGCCTACCTACCTGCCTACCTGCCTACCTACCTACCTACCTACCTACCTACCTACCTACCTACCTGCCTACCTACCTACCTGCCTACCTGCCTACCTGCCTACCTACCTACCTGCCTACGTACCTACCTACCTACCTACCTACCTACCTACCTAACCTACCTACCTACCTGCCTACGTACCTACCTGCCTACCTACCTACCTACCTAACCTACCTACCTACCTGCCTACGTACCTACCTGCCTACCTACCTACCTACCTACCTACCTACCTACCTACCTAACCTACCTACCTACCTACCTACCTAACCTACCTACCTAACCTACCTAACCTACCTACCTAACCTACCTACCTACCTACCTACCTAACCTACCTACCTACCTACCTAACCTACCTACCTAACCTACCTACCTACCTACCTAACCTGCCTACCTAACCTACCTACCTACCTACCTAACCTACCTACCTACCTACCTAACCTGCCTACCTAACCTACCTACCTACCTACCTAACCTACCTACCTAACCTACCTACCTACCTAACCTACCTACCTACCTACCTAACCTACCTACCTAACCTACCTACCTACCTACCTAACCTACCTACCTAACCTACCTACCTACCTACCTAACCTACCTACCTAACCTACCTACCTACCTACCTAACCTACCTACCTAACCTACCTACTTACCTACCTAACCTACCTACCTAACCTACCTACCTACCTACCTACCTAACCTACCTACCTAACCTGCCTACCTGCCTACCTACCTACCCACCTACCCACCTACCTACCTACCTACCTAACCTACCTAACCTACCTACCTAACCTGCCTACCTGCCTACCTACCTACCCACCTACCCACCTACCTACCTACCTACCTAACCTACCTAACCTACCTACCTAACCTGCCTACCTGCCTACCTACCTACCCACCTACCCACCTACCTACCTACCTACCTACCTAACCTACCTAACCTACCTACCTACCCACCTACCCACCTACCTACCTACCTACCTAACCTACCTAACCTACCTGCCTACCTGCCTACCTACCTGCCTACCTACCTGCCTACCTACCCACCTACCTACCTACCCACCTACCTACCTACCTACCTAACCTACCTAACCTACCTGCCTACCTGCCTACCTACCTGCCTACCTACCTACCTGCCTACCTACCTACCTACCTACTTGCCTACCTGCCTACCTGCCTACCTACCTGCCTACCTACCTGCCTACCTACCTGCCTACCTACCCACCTACCTACCTACCCACCTACCTACCTACCTACCTAACCTACCTAACCTACCTGCCTACCTGCCTACCTACCTGCCTACCTACCTACCTGCCTACCTACCTACCTACCTACTTGCCTACCTGCCTACCTGCCTACCTACCTGCCTACCTACCTACCTGCCTACCTACCTACCTACCTAACCTACCTACCTACCTACTTGCCTACCTGCCTACCTGCCTACCTACCTGCCTACCTACCTACCTGCCTACCTACCTACCTACCTAACCTACCTACCTACCTACCTACCTACCTACCTACCTACCTTGCCTACCTGCCTACCTGCCTACCTACCTGCCTACCTACCTACCTGCCTACCTACCTACCTACCTAACCTACCTACCTACCTACCTACCTACCTAACCTACCTACCTACCTAACCTACCTACCTACCTACCTAACCTACCTACCTACCTACCTACCTAACCTACCTACCTAACCTACCTACCTACCTACCTAACCTACCTACCTACCTACCTACCTACCTACCTAACCTACCTACCTGCCTGCCTACCTACCTACCTAACCTACCTACCTACCTGCCTACCTACCTACCTAACCTACCTACCTACCTACCTGCCTACCTACCTACCTACCTACCTACCTACCTAACCTACCTACCTACCTACCTACCTAACCTACCTACCTGCCTGCCTACCTACCTACCTAACCTACCTACCTGCCTGCCTACCTACCTACCTAACCTACCTACCTACCTGCCTACCTACCTACCTAACCTACCTACCTACCTACCTACCTGCCTACCTACCTACCTACCTACCTACCTACCTAACCTACCTACCTACCTACCTACCTAACCTACCTACCTGCCTGCCTACCTACCTAACCTACCTACCTGCCTACCTACCTACCTACCTACCTACCTACCTACCTAACCTACCTACCTACCTACCTAACCTACCTACCTACCTGCCTGCCTACCTACCTAACCTACCTACCTGCCTACCTACCTACCTACCTACCTACCTACCTACCTAACCTACCTACCTACCTACCTACCTACCTACCTACCTAACCTACCTACCTACCTACCTAACCTACCTACCTGCCTACCTACCTACCTACCTAACCTACCTACCTACCTGCCTACCTACCTACCTACCTGCCTACCTACCTAACCTACCTGCCTACCTACCTACCTACCTACCTAACCTACCTGCCTGCATCTTCCAGCCATGTTCTTGGGTATGCAGCCAGGAGTCCCTCGACTCAAGGAAGGTTATACAACAACAACAACAACAACAACAACAACAACAACAACAACACCTCACAACAACAACAACAACAACAACAACAACAACAACAACACCTCACAACAACAACAACAACAACAACAACAACAACACCTCACAACAACAACAACAACAACAACAACACCTCACAACAACATCAGACTCGCGAATATACAATAAAATAATGAGGTGAAGAAAGCTTGAGTTGGAAAGTGAGGAAACACGGAAGAACACTTACAAAAAATTAACAAGCAAAAATAACATTTTAACAAAAAGTCAGTTGTGGAAAAGACATAAAAGTTCAAGTTTGAAAACACTCTTGAGTAAACGAAGGGGCCAATTTAAAGCTTAATAAGCCTAACAGCTGAAGAGTCACGATCAGCGTTTTACAAGAATAATTATTAAAGGTAATTAATTAATAAAAAAATTAAATTAATTAAAGGTAATTAAAGAATTATTAATTATAAAAGAATAACTGTTAAACATATGCTGAGAACTTTACAACAGTAGCAATTAAAGACTTAAAGCTTTACAAAAATAACAGAGGCAAGCTTTTTAGCTTTGTAAGAAAAACAGTTTAGGATAATTAAAGCTTCACAAGAATAACAAAGACAGTTAAAGCTGTAAAGTAACAACTGAAGACACGATCAAGATTTACAAACAGAACAATTAAAGCTTTTCAAGCATAACACATAAAGCCACAAAGCTAAAGCATTATAAGCGTAACAATTGAAGACACGATAAAGCTTAACAAGCATACAAATTAACGACACAAGCTTAAACTAAAGCTTTACAAGCATAAAAAATCCCTCGAGTACATCTCTCAAAGAAGGGTGAGTGAATAAGCCTTTTTTTCGGGGGTGGGGAGGGGGGGGGGGACTTTAAATGTAGCAGCAAAACTACTACTTCAAAGGCTGAGCTAATGATGAGACTGTGCGAGGGGGCCTTTGTAAACGATTTACAGGAGGGGGGGAAGGGGAATGTTTACGTAAATAACCACTAACTGCTTCTCATTTCCCAGGTGATTTGACGAGGAGACGAGTGTTTTGTGAGGGGGAGAGAGAGATGGAGGGGTTGAGAGAGGGAGGGAGGGAGGGAGGGAGGGAGTGAGTGAGAGATGGAAGGAGGGAGTGAGAGATGGAGGAAGGGTGTAGTGAAAATGCTTGGGAATGGAAAAATGGGGAAAAACACGAAAATGAGAGAAAGAAAATTAAGACATAGCAGATGATGTGATCTGGAGGTGGATTAGAGATGGAAGGAAGTGTGAGTGAGTGAGTGAGTGAGTGAGTGAGTGAGTGAATGACTGGGATTCATACAAACCAGTAATCATCAAAAACCACAATTGCAGCCCAGTCGGCTCACAACCGATGGATCCCTGGTTCGATTCCCGGGTAAGGCGTCGAGGCGTTTGGGCTCGTTTCTTTGCACGAGATGCCATCGGTTCGCCTCGCTGTAAGTTAGGTACACGCGAGTTAGGCAACTGTTGTGGGTTGCATCCTGGGGGAGAGTCAGTTAAATTGACCTAATTAATGGGACCTTACATCTCATGACCCTATTCTTATCTATAAAACCATCTCTTTCAAAACACTATTAATCAATTTTATAATCACATGATTACCCATTGTTCCACTATTAAGGAATAATCATACATTGATTATATACATACAGGAATATATATATATATATATATATATATATAATATATATATATATATATATAATATATATATATATATATATATAATATATATATATATATATATATATATATATATATATATATATATATATATATATATATATATATATATATATATATATGTCGTACCTAGTAGCCAGAACGCACTTCTCAGCCTACTATGCAAGGCCCGATTTGCCTAATAAGCCAAGTTTTCATGAATTAATTGTTTTTCGGCTACCTAACCTACCTAACCTAACCTAGCCTAACTTTTTCGGCTACCTAACCTAACCTAACCTATAAAGATAGGTTAGGTTAGGTTAGGTAGGGTTGGTTAGGTTCGGTCATATATCTACGTTAATTTCAACTCCAATAAAAAGAAATTGACCTCATACATAATGAAATGGGTAGCTTTATCATTTCATACGAAAAAAATTTGAGAAAATATATTAATTCAGGAAAACTTGGCTTATTAGGCAAATCGGGCCTTGCATAGTAGGCTGAGAAGTGCGTTCTGGCTACTAGGTACGATATATATATATATATATATATATATATATATATATATATATATATATATATATATATATATATATATATATATATATACTTTCGCAGTATAACATAGAATTATACCAGTCATACCAGTCAGCATTATCAACAATCAGCTTCATAATGCTGAATGAATTAACATCTTCGACAAATACAGCATTAGCATTGTGTTTGTTCTAGCATTCTGTTTGTTCTGGCATTGTGTTTGTGAAAATCAGAATTGTAAAGAGTCTTATATGCTCCTGGTTCTATTACTTTTACAAAAGATTCACCGGATTGGCAAGTGTAGATATGTAGAAGGGAGTCATCCAAGTAGATTTTTGGTAGGTAGATATGACGAGTAGATTCTTAATCATTAATTTATTGACACTTTTGAATGTTATATTATCTTTCCCCTTTATCTTTTGTATTATTTATCTTTATCTTTTGTATTATCTTCCCCCCTGAAGAATTGTATACTTTAAAATTTGAATTTGAAACATCTCTGGCGTGAGAGTTTCTCATTTTCTTTGAATTCTCATATTCTCTCTCTCTCTCTCTCTCTCTCTCTCTCTCTCTCTCTCTCTCTCTCTCTCTCTCTCTCTCTCTCTCTCTCTCTCTCTCTCTCTCTCTCTCTCTCTTTTATTTTTCCGTTTTCCAATTTTCATTTACTGTCCAATTTCGCCCAATTAAATCTTAATCCGTTTTTCCCCATTTGAATGTTTCTCCGGACGATCCCCCATTTTTCGTTTGGTCTGCGAGAGACGCTAAATTAGCCGGAGGTTAAAGCCCGCAGAACACACGTTGATATTAATGCAGAAGAGGTTAGTAAAATGCCTTGATTAGTTCCCCGTTTTTTGTCGTGGCGTTCGCTTCAGTACAAAGCCGGAGACTTGATAGTTTAATTGGTTTTCTCTCTGTGAGCCCATTTTTGCCGGATGGAAACAAAGCTGAATGCCGGATGTCATTATCGTGTTTTGAGAGATTGTTGATGTAGTGTGGGTGGTGACCTAGTTTGGGTACTGGGGGGTGGGGGGGGGGGGCGGATGATGGGCCACGTTCTCAGTTTGTGTGTGTGTGGTGTTCCTCAGGGCCGGATGAGGCCGGATGGGGCCGGATAGGGCTCCTGCTGAGGTCCCGGGATGGATGCAATGAAGGTTGTAATGGGTGACTGTGTGTGTGTACTCATCTAGTTGTGTTTGCACTGGGGTTGAGCTTCGGCTCTTTGGTCCCGCCTCTCAACCGTCAATCAACTGGTGTACAGGTTCCTGAGCCTACTGGGCTCTATCATATCTACACTTGAAACTGTGTATGGAGTCAGCCTCCACCACATCACTGCCTAATGCATTCCATTTGTCAACCACTCTGACACTAAAAAAAGTTCTTTCTAATATCTATCTATGCGCACACACACACGCACATGTGTGTGCATGTGCGTGCGTGTGTGTGTGTACTCACCTAGTTGTGCTTGCAGTGGTCGAGCATCGGCTCTTCAGCCCCGCCTCTCAACCATCATGGGTTCAATGCAGTGATTCTCTTCACTCGTTTTAATTATCCTAAGAACATTTAAAGTTGTGTCTGGAATTGGCTTCAACAACTTCCTCCTCTACAGTAGTCCGTTCCTCTTATTTACGTCTCTTAGCTGTAGAGGCGCCTCTGTAACTCCTCTGTCTCTCCGGTTTCCAATTATGTCCTCTCGTTCTTGTGGTCCTCCTCCTTAGTATCTTGAACGTTGTTATCAAGTCTGCCCATTTCCTTCCTTCCTACGGTGTAGTAAGGTTCAGTTCCCCCAGTCTTTCTTCACTACTCAGTACCCAGTAGCTCAAGACTGAGCCTTGTTGCATATTTTTGGACCTTTTCTAGTTTAGTTTTGTGCTTCTTAAGGTAGGGGGTTCCAGGCCGGGACTGCATAATCAGTAAGAGGTCTCACAGAGGTTGTATATACAGGGCTCGGAAGGGATCTTTGTGCCAGTTGGTGAAGGATAACCGGAGGTTTGTCAGTGTGGCAAGTGCTGCCCTCGTTATCCTGCTGGTGTGTGTGTGTGTCTCTGGTGATGGATCTCCAGTTATGTTCCCTCCTAAGTCTTCCTCTTGTTCAGAAGGTGGAGAGTTGTCTTCCCTTCATCCTGTACTGTGTGTAAGGTCTTCTTGCTCAATCTCCTATCATAACCTTGCATGTGTCAGGGTTAAAGTCTAGTAGCCATTTCTCAGACTATCTCTGGAGATTGTTTGTATATGCTCATCTGCAGGATCAAACATTAGCTCTTGGACCCCCGCCTTTCTAGCCGCCGCTCGTCGAATGCAATGACTTACATATTATATCTTTTAAGATTATGAATGGCGTTTGCTTATACAACCTGCTCCTTTAGTTAATTCCATTTTCCCACTACTTTTACGCTAAATGAAAACTTTCGAGCATCTCTATGACTCGTCTGAATATCAGGCTTCCACCCGTGTCCCTCTGTTCTTTTGGTATTTAGTGTGATTATTTCCTCTTTTCCACTCTATGAATCCCCCTGAGTATTTTATACATCTCTATCATATCTCTTGTCTCTCTCCTTTTTCTACCTTCGTCAGGTCTAGTTCCTTCAGTCTCCCTTCATACCTCATCCCTCGCATATCTGGGACGAGCCTCGTCGCAAATTTCTGAACTTTTTTCTATTTTCCTTATATGTTTCTTTAGGTACAGGCTCCACGATGGAGCAGCATACTCTAAGACTGGTCTCACATTAATCTAACATAAGGTGATCTAATTGGCTTCTTATTTAGGTTCCAGAATGATGTTTTAACTTTTGCCAGCGAAGAGTGCGTAAGAATACGTTGCTGATGTTATCCTTTCATATGAGTCTCAGGAGTTAAGTTTGGTGTGATGTCCTCTCTCAGGTCTTTTTTTTCTCTTGTTGATACAGGGAGGAAGTTTTCCTTCATTGTGTACTATCCTATTTGGTCTCCTTGTTACATGTTCCCAATTTCCATCACTTTACACTTGCTCATATTGAACTCCAGTAGCCATTTCTCAGACCATCTCTTAAATTTCTTCAAGTTCTCTTGGGGAATTCTACAGTCCTCATATGTCACGACTCTTCTCATTAATTTTGCATCATCTGCAAACATCGACTGAACTTGTGTCGACAGGTCATTAGTAGAGAGGTCATTTGCATATTTGAGAAATAGTATTGGTCCCAACACCGCTCCTTGAGGTACTCCAATGGTTTCTGTTTGCCAGTCCGATTTCTCGCCTCTCATCGTTACTCTCTGGCTCCTGCCTGTTAGGTAGTTCCTTACCCATGTTAGGGCTTTTCTGCCAGCCTCTCAAGTTTGTATAGTAATCGCTTGTTGAGGTACTATGTCTAAGGCTTTTTGGCAGTCCAGAAATATACAATCTGCCCATCCTTCTATGTCCTGCTGTATTCCTCTTAGTTACTCCAATTGGTTCATTAGGCACGATTTCCCTTCCCTAAAGCCATGTTGGTGTTTGTTTACATAACTAATTCTATTTGAGTTACTAGTCATAGCCTGATTATTCTAACAAGTACTTTGCAGAGGATGGTTGCCAGTGACACTGGTCTGTAGTTGAGTGCCACTTCTTTCCCCTAATTTCATGGAAATTGGTACCACATTTACCTTCTTCCAGCAGTTGGGCAACTCTCCCTTCCTAAGTGACTCATTGAAAATCAGTGGCAGAGGTACGCTGAGGGCCTGTGCTGTATCTTTTAATATCCGCAGTGATACTTTGTCTGGTCCAACTGCTTCAGTGTCGTCGAGTGATGCTAGTTGCTTCCGTTACCACCTCTGCTGTCACCTCAGTGTTTGAGTGTGTCATGACATCTCTTCCAACACTGGGAGCTGCTTAGCATGGTTGTAAACAACATAGAAACTGTCTTGCAGTACCTCGCACATTTCCTTATCATTTTCTGTATATATCCCCCTCCCTTTTTCCGTAGTATTGTCACGTGGTCGTTCACTATGACTAATCTTTTTCAATTTGTAGCCTAACATGTTTTGATGCCGCCTCTGCCTCAAGTAATCTTTCCGATTACAATTGTCCGTTTCCTCTTTGAGGGCCTTTTATCCTGGCTTTCATTCGCTCTGTTTCATTGTTGCGTTAATAACTGTGTATATGTATATTTTCCCTTGCCCGTTGCTCATTGTATTCCTTGCATTATTCCATAGTAAATCAGTTTTCTTGAGATTGATCCTCCAAATTTTCTTAATCTAATCTCGTCTTCTTCTCCTGACAATTTGCTACTCTGTTACTCTTTGGTTCTGCCTATCTCTCTCTCTCTCTCTCTCTCTCTCTCTCTCTCTCTCTCTCTCTCTCTCTCTCTCTCTCTCTCTCTCTCTCTCTCTCTCTCTCTCTCTCTCTCCCTCCCTCCCCTACTCTCTCTTAATCCTGCCTTTCCCTCATCCACTAATCCTGCCTCTCCCTCACCCGCTAATCCTGCCTCTCCCTCCCTCTCACTGTTTCCTCCTAGTACACTTATTCTCTTATCTAACATTCTCTTATCTAACCATTCATATGCCTTTTCACCCCTTTCTTCATCTTCCTAAATTTGTTCTTCATAGTAAACTTCAATCACATGTTATAGTTATCCTGCAGTTTTTGGTCTAGTTCCTTTATTTTGTTTAATTCTGGTTTTGAATTCTAGGATCATGTTCTCCATTTCTTTTCCGCTTCTCACTTATCCCTCGTCACCTTCTCTAACAAACCAATTTTCCTCCTCTATCGTCAGTTTACGGTGATTACTGGTCTAGATCCCTGCTACTGCGTGATCTAGTTACACTTGCCGCTTCTGTCGTTACAGTAAACTGTTACAGTTACCTTGCTCTCGCTCTGCTGGACACAGTAGGTGAGTGGCTGTTGAGTGGCGTAATCTTCAAAATGTTTCCTCGTCTCTTCTCTCTCACAATTCTGAGTTTCTTTCAGTATTTTTCACTTCCACTTACAATTGACGTGTTTTTTTTCTGAGGGGGGGGGGATGCCCCCCCCCCTTTCCTAGCGTTTAGGCTTCTTGTGCCTATTTTCATTCAGGCTTCCTGATTACTGTTCTCATATAAATACACACGATAGGCAGAATTTTCCCTCTCATAATCTCAGCAGGATCGTTGAATAGGTGGTTGTACTCACCTATTTATGTTTGCTGGGGTTGAGCTCTGGCTCTTTGGTCCCGCCTCTCAACCGTCAATCAACTGGTGTACAGGTTCCTGAGCCTATTGGGCTCTATCATATCTACACTTGAAACTGTGTATGGAGTCAGCCTCCACCACATCACTGCCTAATGCATTCCATTGTGTGTGTGTGTGTGTGTGTGTGTGTGTGTGTGTGTGTGTGTGTGTGTGTGTGTGTGTGTGTGTGTGAACGAAATGTTTGGGTGTACAGTTGGAACTAAGAAAGATTTTATTGAAGTCAAATTGGAATGTATCCCAAGAGAACACAGATGGAATTTAAACTGAATCCGAATTCATTTAAAAGGTAGCTTCAAATGGAGCATCAATGGGCACCAAACGTACCCATTATCCCCCCCCCCCCCCATGAAGCCATTTATTTTTGCTCTGGCCATAAGGTAGACGACTCAGACCTGTGTATAACACGATAAGAAACAATATCTCTCAAAGATACTAAGAGGGTCCCAGATGGGGACCAAATTATACCTATCATGTCTCACTCCGCTGACCGCTGTTCCTACTTGCGTACGTTCTCTCTCTCTCTCTCTCTCTCTCTCTCTCTCTCTCTCTCTCTCTCTCTCTCTCTCTCTCTCTCTCTCTCTCTCTCTCTCTCTCCCTTCCTTGGTAATTAATCCTCTTCATTCCATCACCAGCTCTGAATATTTGACTCATATTACCCTGTATTACCTGACTTTACCCCTCCTCCCCCACTCTTCTTCTCGTTCTTCCCTTCCCCAACTCTCCCCTTTCCCCCAACTCTCCCCCCTTTCCCCTCCCCCAACTCCCCTCTCACCTCAGCACCACTCTCAGCCTCACTCTATATTCCAGGCATGTTTTTCCAGCGGCCCCCACACCAAGAGGCGGAAAAGATCCCCACTGACATTAAAACCGTCTCAGGTGGATCACAGGCATGGGGTGGTGTGAGGGAGGGGGTATGGCTGGGTGGGGGGGATATGTTAGGGATGGTGGAGGTGGTGGGGAGGAGAGAGAGAGAGAGAGAGAGAGAGAGAGAGAGAGAGAGAGAGAGAGAGAGAGAGAGAGAGAGAGAGAGAGAGAGAGAGAGAAGGGAGGGAAAGATGTCGCCTACTGCAGCTGGGTAAATATTTAGCTTCTAGGTCCCTAAACACGTCATGGCCGCCGTCTGTCTCTCCTCCATTCCCTTCTTCTTCTTTTTGACCCATTCTCTCTGACCCCCTTTCCTTCTGGCGGTGCACGTGCATTGGCATCACGAATGCCTGCACACCGGGGCGTGCATCTTGGCACGCCCACATATGCTGAAATACCTTTGAAAATCTAACGCACACACTCTCTCACCTTGGGGAATAAGAACTTGGCGACCAAACGTACGAAAATCGTGTCAGCAAAGTGGACAGGCCGCCTACCTCCCCTTCCTCATCCATCTTCCTTCGATTTTCCCCCCTTCCTCTATTCCCCTCTCCCCTATTTCTTCTTTTTCCCCCTAGTTCTTCTCATATTAACGAGCCATGGTGAAGGACAAGAGGCGGAGAACAGAAGCCTCGACTCCGGAGTGCTGCTGGGTGAAGCTGTGAGCCTTTGCCAGGTACTGTAGAGCTCTGGGAGAGACGGGAGAGGGATTATTATTATTATTAACATCTTTTTTTAACAATTTAATTACAGATTCGCCTAATCTGAGGAATTCAATTAGTCTTATTAAAGTGAGGATAATGCTGGTATTCACTGTCACAGCAGGACAGAGGGTCATACACAAGACAATAGGTCTAAACTGTAGGCTGAAGCACATATATATCATGGTTACAATCAATGTTTTAATATATAAATATGTAAATAATTTTTTTTATTATGCACTGCCACACAAGGGCAGGTATGGTTCATAAGGGATGCAGCTTAAAAATAATATAAATAAAATTGTTCTTCATTCTTTAAAATGGACAAGCAAATTTTGGATATATTGTTAGGATGTCGTCCAGAACACCTGAGTCAATAAAAGTTCACACAGTTGGTGGTACAAGAGGCCAGGAGGTCTAAAGTCCTTTACGGTTTCACATTCAACAATATAGTGTTCTAGTGTAATGCATTAAAGGTTTATCACAGAGTTTACAATCTGAGTATTCTGGTAGTGGCTCAGCCTCACTAACCTGCCAGATGTGCCTATAGCCAAGGTGAATTACCGCAATGACTATATCACATTGCCTGGTCCGGTTACTGTGCTGACCATACAAATACCTATTATTACAAAACTTGTCATAACTTTTAATACTGCAGCTTTCAGGTCTCTGTGCATTTCTTAGTTCTTCTAAATCTGAAGTAATTTCTTTAACTTGTATGTTTCTAATAACTGCATTAGATAGTCCAAAGTCATAATCAGTGTGTTCTTTCCTGCAAGCCTCATTGGCCAATTGATCTACAAAGTCATGTTTTCCAACTCCAACATGGGATGGGATCCACACAAATTTTATACAAGAGTTATTATCATTGGCAAAAATTACATTACATTTAATATTACAAGCTACTTCAGACATACATTGTGATGGGTTATTTAAGGACTGCAGAGCACTTTTAGAGTCACAGAATATCACTCCACCACCATTGAGCTTAAGGTACTCAGTGGCTAGATAAATACCCAATAGCTCGGTTTGTGTCGTGCTTGCCCAGTTGTTCAGTCTCAGAGGCGAGGGTTGGGATAGGGGAGAAGTGAGGTTAAGGGAAGGGAAGGAGGGGAAAGGGCGGAGGATGTGGGAGAGAAGTGAAAAAGAGTAATGGGGACAAGGAGTGAAAGATAGGGACTGGAGAAGGTTGTATGGAAGGAGGGGGATGAAGCAGAATAGGAAGGGACAGGAGATATAAGGAAGCGAGAGAAGCAAACAAGAACATAGGAGAAAAGGCAAAATGCAGGAGGCCTATATTTGGCCCATACAAATATATTTGGCCCATACAAATATATTTGGCCCATACAAATATATTTGGCCCATACAAATATATTTGGCCCATACAAATATATTTGGCCCATACAAATATATTTGGCCCATACAAATATATTTGGCCCATACAAATATATTTGACCCATACAAATATATTTGGCCCATACAAATATATTTGGCCCATACAAATATATTTGGCCCATACAAATATATTTGGCCCATACAAATATATTTGGCCCATACAAATATATTTGGCCCATACAAATATATTTGGCCCATACAAATATATTTGGCCCATACAAATATATTTGGCCCATACAAATATATTTGGCCCATACAAATATATTTGGCCCATACAAATATATTTGGCCCATACAAATATATTTGGCCCATACAAATATATTTGGCCCATACCAAAAAAAAAAATAAGTTCTGCGGCACTTGTCTCCTCTTTTTTTTTTAAGGGGGGGGGGGGTTTGAGGAACTATTGTTAAACACTTGCATTCCGTCTGCAGGTGTGTACACCTGTCACCCCCCCCCCCCCCAGTTGTGTACACCCGTCCCCCAGATGTCACGTAACCTTGAATGTCTTAAAGGTTAACAAACTTCTGGTCAACCATCTTCTCTTTTCTTACCTTGATTCAGTAAGTCTATTTAATCCTTTCCTGACAACCCCGCTCTTCCCCTTAGTCACTCCTGACAACCCCGCTCTTCCCCTTAGTCACTCCTGACAACCCCGCTCTTCCCCTTAGTCACTCCTGACAACCCCGCTCTTCCCCTTAGTCACTCCGCAAAACACAATTCTTCCTCTGTGTTTTGTTTGGTTTTAATTCTCTTCCTTTCCATATTTCTGCTTCACTTCGAGATATGGAATAACCAAAAAAAATAAATAAATCCCATTAGCTTCCCAGTGTGGAGCCTGCGGGCCGCTCCAAGCAACAGCCTGGTGGACCAAACTCTCACAAGTCAAGCCTGGCCTGCGGGCCGGCGCTTGGGGAGTAGAAGAACTCCCAGAACCCCATCAACCAGGTATCAACCAACAGCCTGGTGGACCAAACTCTCACAAGTCAAGCCTGGCCTGCGGGCCGGCGCTTGGGGAGTAGAAGAACTCCCAGAACCCCATCAACCAGGTAAAATGTAATTTGTTGAATTGTGTTGGGTATAGACACACAAATTCAAAAACGTGTCTTTTAACATGAAATAAATCTGAATTATTTCTGGCTTAATGGCAAGATATATCACAACATTTCTTAGACGGAACAAAACATGTAGAAAATGTTAAGGAAAATAGTTTTTGGTTTGTAACGTTTTTTGATAACTTGGATAATTTAAGAGATGGGTGTGGAGATGGGTTTTCGGCCGCCATTTTCCAAGATGGCGGTCGGAGGTCAGCCATATTTTTCGGGGACTCTTAGCACTAATCAGGTGACCAAATACTGTAATATTTGGATACTTGGATAATATCCTTGGATACACTTAAGTAAATTTCTAGTAATAGTTGAACAGAATGCATAATTTTGAGCTAAAGTGACTAGATAATTGGTTCATACGAGGCAGCTCCTATTGGGCCATACTAGCCAGCTCCTATTTGTACCCACCTAACCTCATTCACATATATGTCTAAGCTACGCTTGAAACTATCCAGCAGCGTTCCTTCTGCTAATATGTAACCCATTAATTTGTTACACAACTCGACAACAATGTTCCCAAACCAGTTCTTATCAAGATGGTTCCTGTACCTAAGCATAATAGAACATCAAAACATGTTCTTATGAACATGAGAACATAACAACCTGTGAACTAGAGGCAACGAAGGTCACTGAGATGGAAGATAGTGACAGAAATTGTTGAAATATGCGAGAGAAATCCAAAAAGAAAAAGTGAGGGGTAGAGGAAAAGGGGAAATGAGAAAATGGAAGGAATGATGAGAAAAGGGAAAGGTTGGAAAAGGGGGTGTCAAGGGATAAGTGACATGAGTGATGACAGTAGATTAGGGAAAAGGGATGCTTTTGTGTGTGTGTGTGTGTGTGTGTGTGTGTGTGTGTGAGACACACTACAGCCACAAAATGTTTTGCAATGTTGCCTGGCAAACGTTCCTGCTTTGCAGAATGCAACATTTGCACTCTGGTGGGAGGGAGGGGGGGAGGAGCTCATACATTCTCCAGTATGATGTTTATACTTGGAGTAAACATACACGCCTGTGTGAGTAGTGTGTTTACATTGGTAAACGAAATATACAGAGTGTATATAACTTCATTACACAGGCAGTGTAATATACATCAGAAAGTGTTCATACCTGCTTTCATATATACAACTTTTATACCAGTACAAAAGCGAATGTATGCCTACAAAGCGTATATATATATATATATACTAGATTATACACACATATATCGCTTGCATGCATCTAAATTGATGGTAAATTGGTTAATAGATGCCAATGAACATCAGTGCCTCGACACAACATGTATGAAGGTAATCTTACATGTTCCAAAAATAATATTTTTTGCAGAGGTAAACATGTGAAATTTCCCCCTAGATCATTTGCATATAGGAATATGCATTTGCATATATGGAGATGTTTTAATGAAGGGGGGGTAACATACGTGTATAGCGGGCTCTTTATATGGATAGGTTATATAGTGTGTCCGAGTTAATTTAGTATATTTTTGACCAGACTACACACTAGAAGGTGAAGGGACGACGACATTTCGGTCCGTCCTGGACTATTCTCAAGTCGATTGTGTAGTTATTACACAATTATGTGCAGTTGAAATTGAAATTGAAATAAGTTTATTGAGGTAAAATACACACAAAGGGATGAGGTAGCTCAAGCTATTCTCACCCCGTTCAGTACATCGTGTTAATACATACATAGACACACATCACAAACAATAAACATATTACCAAACATTCTGAGAGATAAACATATACATTTCCTCCTTTACATAAGGAGGTCGACGTTCAATCCCCGACTGTCCAAGTGGTTGGGCACCATTCCTTCCCCCCGTCCCATCCCAAAATCCTGATCCTGACCCTTCGAAGTGCTATATAGTCATAATGGCTTGGCGCTTTACCCCTGATAGTTCCGTATGTTGCACAGTAATGAGGACATGAGTGAATGCAACACATATAAGCTCATTACTGGGAATAGGACTTTGCACATTCAACGTGGTTTGTAATTTAATGACTCTTGTAGTCGATGAACTTGCTGTTGGTGAGGAGAGAGAGAGTTAAGAGCCTAATGTCCTTGGGGTGTTACGGGACACGCATGCAAAAAGTGTGTGTGTGTTTGTACTCACTTCACCTAGGTGTGCTTGCTGGGGTTGAGTTGCGGCTCTTTGCACCCGCCTCTCAACTGTCAGTCTACTGGTGTACACAGGTTCCTCCGCTTCTTTGTGTGTGTGTGTGTGTGTGTGTGTGTGTGTGTGTGTGTGTGTGTGTGTGTGTGTGTGTGTGTGTGTGTGTGTGTGTGTGTGTGTACTCAACTATTTGTGCCTGCAGGATCGGGCGTTGGCTCTTGGATCCCGCCTTTCTAGCAGCCTGTTGTTTAAAGCAATGACTCTTGTCCTACTTCCCTTATCATATCTAGTTTTTATAGCTATGAATAGTGTTTGCGTCCACAACCTTGCTCCTTTAGTGCATTCCACTTCCCCACTACTCTCACGCTAAAGAAAATTTCTAACATCTCTATGACTCGTATCAGTTTCTAGCTTCCACCCATGTCCCCCTTGTTCTGTTGGTATTCCGTGTGAACATTTTGTATATTTCCACTCTGTCAATCTCCATAAGTATTTTGTATGCTGCTATCATATCTAGCCGCTTCCTCTCTCTTTTTTTTCGAGTGTAGTTAGGTTCAGTTCCTTCAAGTCGCTCTTCATAATCCATCCCCGCAACCGTAGGACGAGCCTCGTCGCAATTTTTTTTTTTTATCTTTTCCAGTTTTCTAATGTGTGTATTCAGGTGGGGGCACTCTGTCATATCTACACTTGACACTGTGTATGGAGTCAGCCTCCACCACATCACTTCCTAATGCATTCCATTTGTCAACCACTCTGACACTAAAAAAGTTCTTTCTAATATCTCTGTGGCTCATTTGGGCACTCAGTTTCCACCTGTGTCCTCTTGTGCGTGTTCCCCTTGTGTTAAGTAGACTGTCTTTATCTACCCTATCAATTCCCTTCAGAATCTTGAATGTGGTGATCATGTCCCCCCTAACTCTTCTGTCTTCCAGCGAAGTGAGGTTTAATTTCCGTAGTCTTTCCTCGTAGTTCATACCTCTCAGCTTGGGTACTAGTCTGGTGGCAAACCTTTGAACCTTTTCCAGTTTAGTCTTATCCTTGACTAGATATGGACTCCATACTGGGGCTGCATACTCCAGGATTGGCCTGACATATGTGGTATACAAAGTTCTGAATGATTCTTTACACAAGTTTCTGAATGCCGTTCGTATGTTGGCCAGCCTGGCATATGCCGCTGATGTTATCCGCTTGATATGTGCTGATAACATCAGCGGCATATGCCAGGCTGGCCAACATACGAACATATGACCAACATATATGTGTGTGTGTGTTTGTAATTATATATTTCTCTTCATGTTTGCTTGCTTTTTCATATACATACCTAGCAGTTTGCTGGTGTGTGTGGGGGGGGGGAGGGGGGGAGGGGGAGCATGGATGGGTGGAAGCGGGTCGAGCTTCGGGGCTTGGGTACCGCCTTTCCTGCCGTCAATCGACCGGAATTGAGTTCCCCCAGCCCTTGGAGTATGTCGATAATCTCGGAGAGGTGCTCTTGGTATCCCACTTACTTTTAAAATGTCCCTCTGAGAACATTTCAAACTCATCTCTCTATTCATCTCAGAGTACAGATGAGTCAAGGATGACAGGAGTGTTGTCTTGAGTATGAACCTGTGTGGCGGTGAGTACAGCTCCTCATTACAATAAGTGCTAATTGAATTCCTCGGATTAGGCACAATTGTAATTAATTTTGTCAATAAAGATGTGAATTATCAGGACTTGGCAAGTGATTGCCTCTTCCTCCTTCTTTGTCCGACTCCTAGTGTGTTGGTCGCTTTGTCCGACCCCTTCTAGTGTGTTGGTCGCTTTGTCCGACCCCTTCTAGTGTGTTGGTCGCTTTGTCCGACCCCTTCTAGTGTGTTGGTCGCTTTGTCCGACCCCTTCTAGTGTGTTGGTCGCTTTGTCCGACCCCTTCTAGTGTGTTGGTCGCTTTGTCCGACCCCTTCTAGTGTGTTGGTCGCTTTGTCCGACCCCTTCTAGTGTGTTGGTCGCTTTGTCCGACCCCTTCTAGTGTGTTGGTCGCTTTGTCCGACCCCTTCTAGTGTGTTGGTCGCTTTGTCCGACCCCTTCTAGTGTGTTGGTCGCTTTGTCCGACCCCTTCTAGTGTGTTGGTCGCTTTGTCCGACCCCTTCTAGTGTGTTGGTCGCTTTGTCCGACCCCTTCTAGTGTGTTGGTCGCTTTGTCCGACCCCTTCTAGTGTGTTGGTCGCTTTGTCCGACCCCTTCTAGTGTGTTGGTCGCTTTGTCCGACCCCTTCTAGTGTGTTGGTCGCTTTGTCCGACCCCTTCTAGTGTGTTGGTCGCTTTGTCCGACCCCTTCTAGTGTGTTGGTCGCTTTGTCCGACCCCTTCTAGTGTGTTGGTCGCTTTGTCCGACCCCTTCTAGTGTGTTGGTCGCTTTGTCCGACCCCTTCTAGTGTGTTGGTCGCTTTGTCCGACCCCTTCTAGTGTGTTGGTCGCTTTGTCCGACCCCTTCTAGTGTGTTGGTCGCTTTGTCCGACCCCTTCTAGTGTGTTGGTCGCTTTGTCCGACCCCTTCTAGTGTGTTGGTCGCTTTGTCCGACCCCTTCTAGTGTGTTGGTCGCTTTGTCCGACCCCTTCTAGTGTGTTGGTCGCTTTGTCCGACCCCTTCTAGTGTGTTGGTCGCTTTGTCCGACCCCTTCTAGTGTGTTGGTCGCTTTGTCCGACCCCTTCTAGTGTGTTGGTCGCTTTGTCCGACCCCTTCTAGTGTGTTGGTCGCTTTGTCCGACCCCTTCTAGTGTGTTGGTCGCTTTGTCCGACCCCTTCTAGTGTGTTGGTCGCTTTGTCCGACCCCTTCTAGTGTGTTGGTCGCTTTGTCCGACCCCTTCTAGTGTGTTGGTCGCTTTGTCCGACCCCTTCTAGTGTGTTGGTCGCTTTGTCCGACCCCTTCTAGTGTGTTGGTCGCTTTGTCCGACCCCTTCTAGTGTGTTGGTCGCTTTGTCCGACCCCTTCTAGTGTGTTGGTCGCTTTGTCCGACCCCTTCTAGTGTGTTGGTCGCTTTGTCCGACCCCTTCTAGTGTGTTGGTCGCTTTGTCCGACCCCTTCTAATGTGTTGGACATGTTTATTATTAACATTGACACTACCTACGTGACTTAGGAGAGATATGAAAACAGGATAAGAGATTGAAATGGAGGCCGGAATATGAATGGTGCCCGTCCACTGCCCGACCATCGGGAATCGAACACCAACCCCGTGAGAAGCCAAGCTGCTGCTGCTGCTGCTGCTGCTCAACGGCAGTGCTTGGAGTCCTCTTCGCAAATCATTTGAATTACTTAAATGACAAAGAGTCCTTAGTGAGACTTGTCGGTATTTAAGGAACTGCACTCAAGCCTACGTCGGAATGGCCTCTCCAGACCCAAGTTTTAAGCCTACTTTATAGTAGTTGAAAATAAAATGTGGAAGCTGTTGAAAGATTTCGCAGAAAGTAGGTTCTGCCATCAGCAAACATAGTTGGAAAGTTGGGGAAAGTTTTAAATTAAAGCTACTTTTTTGTCTGGACTTTTATGCTCTTAACAGAGACGTTCTGCTGATGCACCTGCTTACCTATTAGTGCCTACCGGGGTGGGGGGGTGAGGTCTAGCTCCTGGAACCCCCACCCGCTTACCAGCCTTAATTGTTGTACCTGTGGCGCTATAATTGAAGTATTCTGATGTGTTCGAATTCTTTGTCGAATCTGGTCAGTAAGGTTGTGGCTGGAGGTGGCTTCCACAGCTTCTGCTTTCCGTACACTCCACTTGTTGACCTCTCAGTGTATCTTGAGGTTATCTTGAGATGATTTCGGGGCTTTAGTGTCCCCGCGGCCCGGTCCTCGACCAGGCCTCCACACCCAGGAAGCAGCCCGTGACAGCTGACTAACACCCAGGTACCTATTTGACTGCTAGGTAACACGGGCATAGGGTAAAAGAAACTCTGCCCATTGTTTCTCGCCGGCGCCTGGGATCGAACCCAGGGACCACAGGATCACAAGTCCAGCGTGCTGTCCGCTCGGCCGACCGGCTCCCGTAGGGTAGGATACATGTATTTCCTTACATCAGTTAGACTCATTTGAGTTACTAATGCTAGTAGTAGTGTTGGTGTTGGGGACGCTGTATATAAATCTACAAGATCTATTAT
>NC_091192.1:19547583-19578833 GCF_040958095.1 Procambarus clarkii | reverse complement strand
GAACATTGAAAGATAAAAGTCGTGAAGGCCAAGAAGCTGAAGCGAGAGAGAGAGAGAGAGAGAGAGAGAGAGAGAGAGAGAGAGAGAGAGAGAGAGAGAGAGAGCGAGAGGGAGAGAGAGAGAGAGAGAGAGAGAGAGAGCGAGAGGGAGAGAGAGAGAGAGAGAGAGAGAGGAGAAAATCCTTGTTAAGTTTGGAGTCGAGAAAATTTAATATTCTTGACAAAAGCGGTTGGATGATGGAATGGTAAATAGTGTGTGGAAAATGAGCGGGAGAGGGAAGAAAGGGGGGAATGTGGTGTGGGGGGGGGGATAGGAATGGGTGAAGGGGAGGGGGGGAAGGAATGGGTGAAGGGGGGGGGGGTAGGAGGGATGGAATGTAGGCTTTGATGTACCTCACTCACTCTACACTGCAAGGAATAAACTTCCCAGAGTGTGTGTGTGTGTGTGTGTGTGTATGTGTGTGTGTGTGTATGTGTGTGTGTGTGTGTGTGTGTGTGTGTGTGTGTGTGTGTGTGTGTGTGTGTGTGTGTGTGTGTGTGAGAGATTCCATGCACGTGTGTGTGTGTGAGAGATTCCATGCACGTGTGTGTGTGTGAGAGATTCCATGCACGTGTGTGTGTGTGTGTGAGAGAGATTCCATGCACGTGTGTGTGTGAGAGAGATTCCATGCACGTGTGCGTGTGTGAGAGATTCCATGCACGTGTGTGTGTGTGAGAGATTCCATGCACGTGTGTGTGTGCGTGTGTGTGGGAGATTCCATGCACGTGAGTGTGTGTGAGAGATTCCATGCACGTGAGTGTGTGTGGGAGATTCCATGCACGTGTGTGTGTGTGTGTGTGTGTGTGAGATTCCATGCACGTGTGTGTGTGTGTGTGTGTGGGAGATTCCATGCACGTGGTGTGTGTGTGGGAGATTCCATGCACGTGTGTGTGTGTGGGAGATCCCATGCACGTGTGTGTGTGTGTGTGGGAGATTCCATGCACGTGTGTGTGTGTGGGAGATTCCATGCACGTGTGTGTGTGTGGGAGATCCCATGCACGTGTGTGT
This sequence comes from Procambarus clarkii, assembly GCF_040958095.1. Lineage (NCBI taxonomy): Eukaryota > Metazoa > Arthropoda > Malacostraca > Decapoda > Cambaridae > Procambarus > Procambarus clarkii. The sequence goes on along the minus strand of NC_091192.1, from coordinate 19,577,786 downwards.
GTGTGTGGGAGATTCCATGCACGTGTGTGTGTGTGGGAGATTCCATGCACGTGTGTGTGTGTGGGAGATCCCATGCACGTGTGTGTGTGTGGGAGATTCCATGCACGTGTGTGTGTGTGGGAGATCCCATGCACGTGTGTGTGTGTGGGAGATATCCCATGCACGTGTGTGTGTGTGTGGGAGATCGGGATTAACACGACAGTGTACACCCACAAATCACAATAGTGTGATGCATCAAATGAACAAATCACGTGTGATTTGTTCAAATACCAAATTAAGGAATTTGCCAAAATTAATTAAATAAAAATGAATTAAGGCAGCGTCTGGGATCCTCTCGGACGTAGGTTCGAATCCTCTTACCGGCCCTTAATGTGGATTTGTTCACGACAGAGTAGATACTGTTGACCAGCCAAATGGGACATTCCCTCAATCACTACTGACTCAACCGTAAACAAAATAAAGTCCAGAAGTTCAGAAATCACGTCCAGAAGTTCAGAAATCACGTCCAGAAGGTCAGAAATCACGTTCAAAACGACACGCTTATCAATTCCTGCTTCACGACGGTGAATCAAGAACTATTTCCCCCCCCCCCCCATTATATAAATTGGCAATTAGAGTAACAAAGAATGGAGACACTGAAGATGCTGTGATACATTTCAAGAACAGGAGATAAATATAAGATGTTGCTCGAGCATCTATGCCATCTCGAGCATGATCTCTTCCCCTCTTCCACCCCTCCATATAGAGGGGGGTGTAGAGAGGAGGGAATAACGAAGAGGGGTGAAGGATGGGGGGAAGATAGAGCTATAGTAACAAGAATAACTAGGGGGAGGGGTAGGGGGGGAGGGGAAGGGGGGAGGGGAAGGGGGGAGGGGAAGGGGGGGAGGGGAAGGGGAGGAGGGAGGGGGAGAGGGGGTTACAATAGCAGCATGTAGGCATGAATATAATAAAGCTGAAAGCTCAGATGCCAGCTATACTAAAGTTTTACACCGCCTCTTAACTTGCTATCAGAGCCCTTCAACTGGGCCTGAAACTGCTATTGGAAGGCGGCTATTGCATCTTTAACTGCTAACACGATAAGCTAACTGCTCGCTCCCAGCTGCTGCCTCGTTGATTAAACTATGTCTTAAACTGGTTGTAAAGGTTGGATGGCACCTTAGGTTGGACACGACCTGGGGGGGGGGGGATACAATACGAAATGTGGTATCTTCTTGAGGTTATCTTGAGATGATTTCGGGGCTTTAGTGTCCCCGCGGCCCGGTCCTCGACCAGGCCTCCACCCCCAGGAAGCAGCCCGTGACAGCTGACTAACACCCAGGTACCTATTTTACTGCTAGGTAACAGGGGGCATAGGATGAAAGAAACTCTGCCCATTGTTTCTCGCCGGCGCCTGGGATCGAACCCAGGACCACAGGATCACAAGTCCAGCGTGCTGTCCGCTCGGCCGACCGGCTCCCTGACCGGCTGGTAGAATACAATTTTGGGAAGATTGCGACCGATTGTAGCATACGTTGTTGTTGTTGTTGTTGTTGTTGTTGTTAAAGATTCGCTACCTGGAACAAAAAGTTCCGAGTAGCACGGGCTATGGTGAGCCCGTAGTTCTCGCTGTAGCATACGACCTGAGAAGGAATACGACCCGACTCAAAATTCCTTGCCGTAGTTAGCCGAGAAAATTGTAGCATAAGAGGGCTTCAAATTCTGTGTTTCATCTCTGGTCGTGTCAAAAAATCGGTTAAAATGCTTTAAGGTGTGAATAAATCCTTCTTAACAAAAATCCCCCAAAAAATCCAAATGTGGTTTTCTTTGCCAGGTGAATGTAACCCCCCCCCCCCACTGTGTCTTAGTCTTGCTTAACTACCCAATCACCAATCCACCATGTCGTAAAGTCAACGTTGCAGATTTTCACGTAACTCTGAAAAGATAATATATCTAACAAACAAAATCGTATCTAAATTTGACTAGCTAAAAGCAGCCTAAACTCCACATTTAAATCCACACTTATAGTGCCCAAATCCCTAAAATAATCGCCTCCACTACCACTTGCAGGACAGGAAAATCTGATCTATAAGGACCTATCAAGAGGGGTACAGAATACTCATTACAGAGCAGAATACCCATTACAGAGCAAAGCTAGACGCTGTAATGACCCTATTACGGCCAGGGGTAAAACTGCTCTAACTGCCCCCCCCCCCCCCCCCCACCGCACCCCAAGCTTAACCCTTTGGGCGTTGCTTGTGGTCTGTTGGGAGTGCTGGTAGTGGTGGTGGTAGTGGGTGGTGGTAGTGGGTGCTGGTGGTGAGTGATGGTGATGCTAATGGTGGTGCAAGTGGATGATGCTGGTTATGGTGGTGGTGGTGGTGGTGGTGGGTGTTGCTAGTAGCTAGTGCTACTAGCCAAGCCAATATGTCAGGCTAAGCTAAGAATACCGCAGAGTTCTGAACGAAACTGCGGAGCGCAGATTTGAAATATCCGATACCCTCCCCCCCAATCCCCCCTCCCCTCCAATCCCCCCATTCACCCCCTCTTCCTCCCCCCCTTATGCTAATTATTACAACAGCTCGAATCCTTTAGGTTATTCAAGTCCAAATTGGGTATCAAGCTACACTACGCTTAGCATCGATTCCCTTTAATTAATTCACGTTAGTTACGCTATCGGAGGATATGGGAGTTAGGATACGCTGCAAGAAGGATAAAATGGCTACTTTGCGATGGTTCCGAGGATCCAACGTCCCCGCGGCCCGGTCTTTTAGATACTACTGGTTCTGTTTTCGGCAAGAGTGTCACGAGAGGGGGGTTGGGGGGTTTGACCCGTTGGGTGTAAATGACCTCTACTGTAGGAGGACTTAGAGGCGAGAATGTTGTGTGTGTGTGTGTGTGTGTGTCTTGTAGTTAGTCGAGATGGTGTAGTTCCACTTGAACGATTGTTTCGACATAAGCCTAGGAAGCGTCACTCAAAAGATGTTGTTGTTGTTGTTTTAAGATTCAGCTACTGGGAACTAAAAGTTGCAAGTAGCACGGGCTATGGTGATCCCGTGATGGACTTACCTGGCACAGGAGCGGGGCTGAAACTTCTCAAAAGATGAACGCCATGTCTCCTCTTCCATCTTCTCCTTTTCCTGTGCTTCTTCCTCCTCTCCGTTACGCCCCCCCCCACCCTCCTTATTCACTTCCCTTCCTCCTCATCCCCCCCCCCTCCCGACCCCATCTCTCTCCTTTTCTTTCACCTATTCCTAATTCCCCATCTCCTCTCCGTCTCATTCTCCTTCGTTCCTCTCCTCCCCCCCTGTTCCACCTTCTTCCCCTCCCACCATCCAATCTCCTCCAATTACTAGAGCAGGGGAAATAGATAGTATCCTTGGTGAAGTCCTGGGCCCCGTCATTCTCTCTTGGACACCAGAGTGCCTTGGAGATAGAATGGGGGAGGGTGAATGATCTAGACATCACTTCCGGGGGGGACGCTTGAGGAGGGGGTGGGTGTGGGGGGGGGGTATACCACCATTGATTGGACAGTCTTTTGGTCAGGCAGTGGAAAGGGGAGGGGGGGGGTGTCGTTGCGGAGAGAGAGAGAGAGAGAGAGATGCTGCATTTTCCTTAACTCAAGTACAGACACCATGTGATTTTCACTTTTTCGCATGGTAACACCCCCTTTGCTTGGTTATCTTGAGGTTATCTTGAGATGATCTCGGGGGCTTAGCGTCCCCGCGGCCCGGTCCTCGACCAGGCCTCCTTTTTTTGTTACACACACCCCTCAGGAAGCAGCCCGAAGCAGCTGTCTAACTCCCAGGTACCTATTTACTGCTAGGTAACAGGGGGGCATCGGGGTAAAAGAAACATTTTGCCCATTTGTCTCCGCCTCCACCGGGGATCGAACCCGGAACCTCAGCACTACGAATCCGAAGCGCTGTCCATTCAGCTGTCAGACGCCGACCTGGTGATCCTAGTTCTAGAATAACCCTCCCCCCTCCGGGGCCTATCCTAGTTCTCTTTTATCCTAGTTCTCCTGTCCTTATAGCTGTGTTTTGTCTTTACCTGCTCCTCTTCCTCCACTGTTATTCGTCAGGATATTCTTAAGGATATTCGTGAGGATATTCTTAAGGATATTCGTGAGGACATTCTTAAGGATATTCGTGAGGATATTCTTAAGGATATTCGTGAGGATATTCTTAAGGATATTCGTGAGGATATTCTTAAGGATATTCGTGAGGACATTCTTAAGGATATTCGTGAGGATATTCTTAAGGATATTCGTGAGGATATTCTTAAGGATATTCGTGAGGTTGTTCGGTAGTCTTGTTAACCTGTAAACCTCGACAACATTACACTATGGCGGCCTCGTTATGTAAACTACTCGAGTTGGGCTGTAGCCTCAAAGTACTATCAAGAAGCATTGTTAAGAGCAGTAGCTAAATTCAGAGTTTGAAGCCTTATACCTTTTATGATAGACTCCCGGCTTCCTTCCTTCCCTCCCCCCTCCCTCTCTCCTCCATCTCGATTGATGGACACGCAACAAACATGACCCTTTCTCGAGTCCTAGTATGAACGTTGGCTGTCATGGTTAAAATGTTTTCACGGTGATTACTTTCTTCCACACCTTTTCCTCCCTCCCCCCTCACTATAACCCCCCATTCTGTCCCCCTCAGCCCCTAATTTCCCCCCCCCCTTCCTCTTGTTAACACTCCCCCTTCTTTCACTATACCCCTTACCGTTTTCTTCTTTCTACACCCACTACCCTCTCTTATGAGTTGCCTCCCACTGGCTGTCTCTGCTTCCCCCTTCCCCCATGATTTTGGGGGAGGGGGGAGTAAAGAGGAAGGAGAGGCATAGGTGAAGGGGAAGTTTAGAAGTGGGAAATACAGTGAGAGGTATGGGGGCAGGCGGCGGGCTGTCCGCCTTGCTGACACGATGTGTGGGTGTTGGCAGCTGTAAGCTAAGCTGGCTCCCTCTTGTCAGGGAGCTGTGAGTGTGTGAGAGGTTCTTCACATGTGTTTCACCATATATATATATTTTTTTTTTGAGATATATACAAGAGTTGTTACATTCTTGTACAGCCACTAGTACGCGTAGCGTTTCGGGCAAGTCCCTGGAATACGATCCCCGCCGCGAAGAATCGTTGTTACAACCAAGTACCCATTTTACTGTTGAGTTAAACAGAGGCTACAGTTATAAGGATTGGCGCCCAGTCAATCCTCCCCGGCCAGGATACGAACTCGGGCCAAAGCGCCGGGCGAGTGCTTTACCACTGCTCCTGCGAGGCTTTTCCTATGGCAATTTAATGGAACACACAACTCATCTGAAAGAATTCTGGGTTAAACGGGCTCACCATAGCCCGTGCTACTTGGAACTTTGTTCCAGGTAACGAATCTTAAACAATCTGGGTTCGAGTCAATATTTAATACTATGTCAACATGCCATTTTATTTTGGCAGTAATTCCTTAATATTGTCAATTATCTAGTTAGGAGTATCTCTGCCTTTCCAGTAGACACGTGGCCGCTAGAGTTTAACCCCCAGCAAGTGTAAAGATATGAGAATCAGTAAACGGTTCCAGATGGACACACCAGCAGAAGAGAGTGTCGCACATAGATAACTCAACAATCACTATGGGTAGCCTCTGCAAAACTTTTAACAGTGACTCCTGTATAATGAGCATTACCTACGTCAGATCTGTTACAGAATATGCAGCGCCGGCATGGAATCGCTATCCCGTGATGCAGAACAACAGGACTCTGGGGGGCCAGATCGATCTAAACTGCGATAATAGGTAAATGGAACTAAACCTAACACCACTAAAAGATTGGAAGGTAACAGGAAACATGATCACAACATAAAAGATACTGAATGGAATTGATGAAGTGGACAAGGACTCGACTTAGGACACAGGTGGAAGTTAGAAAGACAAATGTCAAGGAGAAGAGAGATGTAGGAAGCGAGCGCCTCAGTCTTAAGAGAGAAGTAACATGGAGTACTAAAGTTATGGTACATATAAACACGTTAGAAGAGACGGAAGAGAGATGCCATGATAGAGACGTATAAAATACCTAGGCGGATTCACCGACGAGATAATGATCACAATGACTGCCAACAGAACTAGAAGGCATAACCTTGGAAACACAAACCGAAACTGTCTCTATTTTCCGCTTGTTACAACTTGTAATAAAGTTGTTATACATCTTGGCTTAACGTGTTTATGACGTTATTAGAACGTTGTTATAACTTGCTATATTGGTTGTTATAACTGGTTAGGTGTTAAAACTTGTTCGAACGTTATGTCGTAGTTTCGGTGTGTGTTTGGCGGGTTAAGTGGCCGCTTGAGAAACAGATGAGCCAGAGATATGAGACATTTTAATTTAGCGTCAGACCATTGGGAAATTGAAATGAACTGAACGAGCGCGTTATAGAAGCCAACTCCATTTCAAAATAAAGTTCGGCCATAATTCGTCTAGCGCCATACGATGGGAAAATAGGTGAAGAGTCACTATATTAGAAATTTATAGTCCAAAAGTTTAAGCTTGGATCCTGCAGGTACAAGTTTGTGAGTACACACATATTAACATTTCCTCATTGATCAATTACCTTTAAAAAAAAATATGAAAATTTCTGACACGAACAGTGCAACTGAGATTTTTTTCTTTTTTAGAGTGCAGTGTCCCTACAAGGTTACCTGTAATTAACCTCATTAAACTTTTTTTTTTAAATAGGGAAAACTTAACTGGGAGGCATATGTAGCTTACAGATCCTGAGTTCGATCCCAGGCGCCGGCGAGAGACAATGGGCAGAGTTTCTTTCACCCTATGCCCCCTGTTACCTAGCAGTAAAATAGGTACCTGGGTGTTAGTCAGCCGTCACGGGCTGCTTCCTGGGGGTGGAGGCCTGGTCGAGGACTGGGCCGCGGGGACACTAAAGCCCCGAAATCATCTCAAGATAACCTCAAGATACACACTCTCTCTCTCTCTCTCTTCTCTTCTATCTTCTCTCTTCTGTCTTCTGTCTTCTGTCTTCTCTCTTCTCTCTTCTCTCTTCTCTCTCTCTCTCTCTCTCTCTCTCTCTCTCTCTCTCTCTCTCTCTCTCTCTCTCTCTCTCTCTCTCTCTCTCTCTCTCTCTCTCTCTCTCTCTCTCTCTTACATGCGGCTTTAAATAACGTTATTGATTATTCTTTTCTCTTTTCCATCCTTTCCCCCCCCCTCCCCCATCTCCGTCCTCCCCATACATCTCCCCTTTCCCCTTCCTTTCCATCTTAACGACCAGGAAGATGCGAACAAGCGCCATCTTAACCAGGAACATGTAAACAAACACCTTAAAGACCTCTAACCTCCGGTAATGATGTTAGCAGCGTCTAGCTAAGTTAATGTTTCCCAATTTCCGGCGGGGAAGGCTTTTCACGGTTCGCTAGGCCTAGTGATTTTCACCCTTACAACCCAGTCCCCTTTCCCCTTCCTCCCCCGCTCTCGTGAACCGAGTTCGAGTCCCTCAACCGAGGTCTGGCTGTTGGAGATGACAGGAGGCCTGCAGGAAACCGCTATTGTCAGCGAGGAGCAGTAGCAGGTTTCCTGAAGAACGGCCGGGTAGGGAGCGCCACTGAATGAAAGCGTCAGTGGGTAGGCTCCATGAGTGGGACTCCACGAAGGAAGACCCCGCCTTGAAGGAGGAAGAGGACGAAGAGGAGGATAAAGACGAGCAGGCGTGGACGACGTGATGGGACATAATCAACATGGGACCCCATCTGGTCACTTGTTTCTACCGGGTATCTACCGGGTATCTACCGGGTATCTACCTCCATCTTGCTGACGTCTCGGTCACGTGACCTGTGTATTTACCTTTACGGACTGGACTGGTTTTTCTCTATTATTATTATTAGTATCCCTCCTTGTCGTTCGTTATCTCGGTCTTATCTCAGCATCCAGATTACAGTTTGATGTTACTTTTTGAGATGTTAATTAAATATGTTTGATGTTTGTATAATGTTTATGTATAATGGACATCCTGCCACTTACTGGCCTAGAGAACCACAGCAAACAATCCAATTACGCCAGTGACGTCATAACAGTGTATACACACTACAAATGACTACGTATGGTGACTATGGTGGAACGTCACAAAATAAACGGTTATATCCCGACCGTCCACAAGTGGTTGGGCACCATTCCTTTCCCCCGTTCCATCCCAAATCCTTATCCTGACCCCCTTCCCAGTGCTATATAGTCGTAATGGCTTGGTGCTTTCCCTTGATAATTCCTTCCTTCCTTCCCACCCAAAAAAAATATCTTGTACTAATGATAGGTTATAAAAGCTGGGAATGTAACTCAACCTCACCACTCTTAGGCCTAAATAAGCAGTCCTAAGCCTAACATATGCCTTTTAGGCCTAATTTAGTTCATGTATGTTGGATTCTAGGCCTGTAGCAAGGTTTAAATTGGATTCTTGGTGTCTTTAACATTTATGGGGATGAAACAGTTCATTTTTGTACGTTCGACTAGTGGTTACGATAGGTACTATGATATCTTTGGATCGTAGGTTAATTACATATATATATATATATATATATATATATATATATATATATATATATATATATATATATATATATATATATGTCGTACCTAGTAGCCAGAACGCACTTCTCAGCCTACTTTTTTACTCAGCCTAACTTTTTCGGCTACCTAACCTAACCTATAAATATAGGTTAGGTTAGGTAGGGTTGGTTAGGTTCGGTCATATATCTACGTTAATTTTAACTCCAATAACAAAAAATTGACCTCATACGTAATGAAATGGGTAGCTTTATCATTTCATAAGAAAAAAATTAGAGAAAATATATTAATTCAGGAAAACTTGGCTTATTAGGCAAATCGGGCCTTGCATAGTAGGCTGAGAAGTGCGTTCTGGCTACTAGGTACGACATATATATATATATATATATATATATATATATATATATATATATATATATATATATATATATATATATATATATATATATATATATATATATATATATATAGCCTAACCAAAAAAGTTATTTTAGTTTCGATGGTTAGATTCATTGACGTTACGATAAGACAAGATAGGTTAGGTTAGGATAAGATTCGTTAGAGTTAGGAAGGATAAGCTAGGTTAGTATAGGATAAGTTTGGTTAGGATATGATAAGTTAGGATAGGATAAGTTGGGATAGGATAAGTTGGGATAGGATAAGTTAGGATAGGATAAGATAAGTTGGGATAGGATAAGTTGGGATAGGATAGGATAAGTTAGGATAGGATAAGTTTGGTTAGGATAGGATAAGTTAGGATAGGATAAGTTGGGATAGGATAAGTTAGGATAGGATAGGTTTGGTTACGATAGGTTTAATGGGAATAAAGGCTGAATGTAGCGTGATCTGAGCAGAGTGGGGAGTTCCCATCCCTACTTTGTCGAGGCACGTGATGGGGGGGACGGGAGGGAGGGGAACGGGACGGATAGGGGGGTTGGGATATCGTGGGGGAGGGGGGAAGAGTCCGTAGGGATGGCTAATTACCCCGAGATCAATATATCAATATCATCTATGCTGACCTTTTCATTTTTCATCCTCCCGAGCTCTGGGAGTCAGTTTCGGCGCCATTGTGTATATATATATATAATATATATATACACTATATATATATATAATATATATATAATATTTATGCAGTCTCCGTGGTGTAGTGGTAAGACACTCGCCTGGCGCTCCGCGAGCGCTATGTCATGGGTTCGTATCCTGGCCGGGGAGGATTTACTGGGCGCAATTCCTTAACTGTAGCCTCTGTTTAACGCAACAGTAAAATGTGTACTTGGATGAAAAAACGATTCTTCGCGGCAGGGGATCGTATTCCAGGGACCATAGGATTAAGGACTTGCCCGAAACGCTACGCGTACTAGTGGCTCTACAAGAATGTAACAACTCTTGTATATATCTCAAAAAAAAAAAAAAAAAAAAAAAAAAAAAAAAAAAATACATATATATACCTGTGTGTGTTTTTATAACCTACAGTGTCGTGTAGTTGTATTAATGGTCCATCGTTTTATCGTTGTATTACTGGTAAGATTAATTATTTGTATTAATCGACTTATCTATCCGGGTATGTGTATTTTATGTTCTAATGTGAACTTGTATATGTGTGTGTGTGGGCGCCCATTCCACGCCTTTAGGAATCAGTAATGGAGTCTTCAAACCGCTATATAGACCGTACGTGAGACCAGCTCGTGAGTATGCAGCCCTGGCATGGAATTCCTGCCTAAATATACAGGAAATCTATTCTAAAGTTTAGATTTATGTCAAAATGCTGGGTTTTTTGAGCTGTGAGGAAAGACTGAGGGAGTTGGACCGCACCACACAGGAGAAACGGAGGGGATATGTTAACGACATATAAGATTGAATCAGAGTTCGATTAGATATTTGAATAGGTTTCGTTACCTATTCAACCAGCCTGGTACACCTAGGTCAATACACACACACATTTGAAAGACGTTTTTCAGTGCTAGAGTAGGCTACACACGTGTGTGAATGAAACTGTGTATTTGACTCCATACACAGTTTCAAATGTAAATACGATGGATCTCAAGAGGCTCAGGAACCTGTACACAAGTTGATTGGCGGTTGAGAGACGGGACCAAAGAGCCGCAGCTCAACCCCCGCAAGCACAACTAGGTGGGTACACAGCCTGGCTTCCCCCCCCCACACACACACACGTAAGGGACGGAGTCAATCCCAACTATTGGTGATTGTCTGGTGATTGGTCCGCGGACTTATCACCGGGAGGACCACTTGCTCCCTGCTACCACTGCTTTACGTGTGGTGTGTGTGGGTGTGTGTGTGTGTGTGTGTGTGTGGGTGTGTGTGTGTGTGTGTGTGTGTGTGTGTGTGTGTGTGTGTGTGTGTGTGTGTGGGTGTGTGTGTGTGTGTACTCACCTAGTTGTGTTTGCGTGGGTTGAGCTCTGGCTCTTTGGTCCCGCCTCTCAACTGTCAATCAACAGGTGTACAGATTCCTGAGCCTACTGGGCTCTATCATATCTACATTGTAAACTGTGTATGGAGTCAGCCTCCACCACATCACTGCCTAGTGCATTCAACCTGTTAACTACTCTGACACTGAAAAAGTTCTTTCTAACGTCCCTGTGGCTCATTTGAGTACTCAGTCTCCACCTGTGTCCCCTTGTTCGCGTACCCCCCGTGTTAAAGAGTTTATCCTTATCTACCCTGTAATTTCCTCTTGAGAATTTTGTAGGTAGGGATCATGTCTCCCCTTACTCTTCTGTTTTCCCAGGGACGTGAGTTTCAGCTCCTTTAACCTTTCCTCGTAGCTCATACCTCTCAGTTCCGGGACTTGTCTGGTGTCATACCTTTAAATCTTCTCTAACTTTGCCTTGTGTTTAAAAAGGTATGGACTCCAAGCTGGAGCTGCATATTCCAGGATTGGTCTAACATAAGTTGTATACAGGAGCCTAAACGATTCCTTACATAAGCTTCTAAAGACAGTTCTCAAATGTTCACACAACTAGACTGGAGAGTTCTCCATGTCTGAACAAATTATATTGGACTCATGAACGCCAATTTTTTTTTTTTTTAATTACGTAACTGAGATCAAACTAGAAGTATATAACTTGGTCATATATCCCCTTCAAGTTCTAAAAGCAGAATATTCCTAGACCGTGAGAATATTCCTAGACCGAGAGAATATTCCTAGACCGTGAGAATATTCCTAGACCCGGAGAATATTCCTAGACCCGGAGAATATTCCTAGACCCGGAGAATATTCCTAGACCCGGAGAATATTCCTAGACCCGGAGAATATTCCTAGACCGAGAGAATATTCCTAGACCGTGAGAATATTCCTAGACCGAGAGAATATTCCTAGACCGTGAGAATATTCCCAGACCGGGAGAATATTCCTAGACCGTGAGAATATTCCCAGACCCGGAGAATATTCCTAGACCGTGAGAATATTCCTAGACCGAGAGAATATTCCTAGACCCGGAGAATATTCCTAGACCCGGAGAATATTCCCAAATCTCTCGATCGAGAGATACCCGCAGCCTCTGCCTATGGGACAAACTTCATTCCGGCCAGGATAGCTGAAGGGGGAGGGGGTCGTGTTGTCGGGAACGACGCCCCGAGTCAATTACTAGCAGGCTCATTGGGTCTGCCTCCAGAGGTGGTCCCCCCTGGAACGACGTCGTCTTCGAAGTCGAGTCGATCTCGTCTTCTATCTACACTTCGCTGTTCAAATTACTGAAGCCTGCCTGGAATTTTCCTCCCGTGATTTGGTTATTGGTTTCCTTAGGGAGCAAGTATACGACTTGACAAGATCGTCGTACGAGCTTCTTAGGGTGTGGCTGAGGTTAAGAATAAAGGTAACTGCAGAAGGCCTATTGGCTCATACGAGGTTTCCAAGTTACAGTGACACTGTAACTTAATTTACTATACAGTGACACTGTAACTTAAGTTACTATACAGTGACACTGCAACTTAATTTACTATACAGTGACACTGTAACTTAAGTTACTATACAGTGACACTGTAACTTAATTTACTATACAGTGACACTGTAACTTAATTTACTATTAATAGTGAAATGTGTTTGTGGCATTGTAGTTAGGGAGACTAATTAATTGCAGTGCCTAAACACTTACAGTGACAGTATAATCATTTAGTGACAGTGTAATTAACTACAGTGAAGGTGTAATGAGGTACAATGACACCATTATTGCACTGAGTGTCAGTGCATCCAGTAAAGCGAAAGTATCAGTGTAGTGACTGGCTGTGTATACAAAGTGACAGCGATCGACAGTGACAATGCACCGACAGTGACAATGTAACACCATAAATGGGTTATGTATATTATTTAACATAAAACGTTAGTTCAGTCACACAGGTTATTGGTATCTGCAGTTTGTTGATAATTAGCAATTAAGCTAATAACTTCTTATAAGAACTATTAAGAAAATTAAGAACTTCTTAGCAATTAAGAAGTCAATCCTTTAGAGATTGACTGGTCACAGGTTGAGTAAAGAAGTCAATCCTTTAGAGATTGACTGGTCACAGGTTGAGTAAAGAAGTCAATCTTTTAGAGATTGACTGGTCACAGGTTGAGTAAAGAAGTCAATCTTTTAGAGATTGACTGGTCACAGGTTGAGTAAAGAAGTCAATCCTTTAGAGATTGACTGGTCACAGGTTGAGTAAAGAAGTCAATCTTTTAGAGATTGACTGGTCACAGGTTGAGTAAAGAAGTCAATCCTTTAGAGATTGACTGGTCACAGGTTGAGTAAAGAAGTCAATCCTTTAGAGATTGACTGGTCACAGGTTGAGTAAAGAAGTCAATCCTTTAGAGATTGACTGGTCACAGGTTGAGTAGGGGTCATCAGGTCATGTGTGAAGTGACCTCACTTTCTGCTAAGCTAATAATTGCTGCTGATTGACCGGGTCTTCCCATCAAACAAGCTTGTAAGGGGCCGTATATTGTGTTCCCAACTTAGGTGTTGTGTGATTCTGAGGGGCAGTTAGCCACAGGTTGTCTCAATTTCATGTGTGGCGACTCAGATTGTGTTTTAATGATGATATTTAATATCAGATGATACGGGGGTTGAATTATGATATATCCATACGAGTGAAGATCTAATAGGAAATTGATTAAAAAAAAATTTAAAAATTGTCTTTGTGATTCCTAGAGCTTGGATTTTCTATGATATATTGCAAACTAGAGTGGAGAGCACTCTAAAATTTAGTGACTCAAGATTATGACTTAAAAGATTCTTGAGTATACGAGTGCATGCTTGCAGCTGATAACGTGATGATAACGTTAGATAATATTGTTGCACAGATAAGTTTCATTCCTCGTCTTATAGTCACCTAACTTGAGTGGATGGTGGCAGCAACTTTCCATCTTTCTACTATTCGAGCACTTACTTACTTTTACTTTCTATTCTTCTACTTTCCTCTCTCTCATTTTCTCCCTCTCATGCTAAACTTTCCCCCCCTTTCTTCTGACCGCTCTTTCTCACTTCCTCCCCTATCCACCTCCCTCATCCTTTCTTCTTTTTCTTCCTTCATTTTTCCTTCGTTACGTTACAACAGTGAAGCGAGAGTGACAATGTAGCGACAGTGACAATGTAGCGACAGTGACAATGTAGCAAGTGACAATGTAGCGACAGTGACAACGTAGCGACAATGACAGCACACCGACAGTGAAAGTAAAAAAAAACTATTCACTTGAAGTGACAGGTTTCACCGCCAGGGCTCCGTGAGCCCGGCTGAACATGGAGTGCGAGCAACCGAAAGCAACCCCCCTGGCAATGCAACTACAGGGCCAGTGTGTGTGTGTGTGTGTGTGTGTGTGTGGCGTGCGTGTGTGTGTGTGTGTGTGTGTGTGTGTGTGTGTGTGTGTGTGTGTGTGTGTGTGTGCGTGTGTGTGTGTGTGTGTGCGTGTGTGTGGCGTGCGTGTGTGCGTGTGTGTTGCAGGTGATGGCTGGGAAGGGAGCGCCAATGGAAAGGGTGGCAATGGAAAAGTTTAATGTGGGACGCGTGTAAGAGTAAAGTTGTGACGAAGTGTGAAATTTGGGTGAAAGGGGGTTGAGAGTGGAAGGAGGAGAGAGGGGGGAGGGGGGAGAGGAGGAGGGGGGGACTAGGTATATTGACAAGCTGTCGTTGTGCAAGGGGGGGGGGGGTGTTGACAGTGTGGGGGGGGGGGCAGAATATAGACAGTATTGAAGAGGGTAGACAGACAGACAGCATATCAGGAAATCATATCAGAGCAAGACATATTGGAAAGAGGTTCGAAGCGTCGAATAGGGCATTTCGAGCACTTCAAATTGCCTCAAATATGTCGTAAGTTGGAAAGTTGTTAACTTGAGGGGCTAAGATGTTTGGGTCTGTAAGTGTGTTTAAGGGTTCTCCACTTCCAGAGGGTCATTAAGGCCACCACAATACTTTACTGACTAATTAGTAATTGTTTAATCCACACCTTACGTGACTCAATCCACACCTGACTTGACACAATCCACACCTGACTTGACACAATCCACACCTGACTTGACACAATCCACACCTGACTTGACACAATCCACACCTGACTTGACACAATCCACACCTGACTTGACACAATCCACAACTGACTTGACACAATCCACACCTGACTTGACACAATCCACACCTGACTTGACACAATCCACACCTGACTTGACACAAACACCTCACCCACATCTCACAAAACACACACACACACACACACACACACACACACACACACACACACACACACACACACACACACACACACACACACACACACACACACACACACACGCAAGGTCATGAAAGTAGGCAGTGGAAATAGGAGGCCAGACACAGGATACAGAATAGGAGATGAAGTACTTCATGAAACTGACAGAGAGAAAGATCTAGGAGTTGATATCACACCAAACCTGTCTCCTGAAGCCCACATAAAAAGAATAACGTCTGCGGCATACGCCAGGCTGGCTAACATCAGAACAGCGTTCAGGAATCTGTGTAAGGAATCATTCAGAACCTTGTATACCACATATGTAAGACCAATCCTGGAGTATGCGGCCCCAGCATGGAGCCCGTACCTTGTCAAGCACAAGACGAAGCTAGGCATACCAGACTAGGCATAGGCATACCAGACTAGTTCTGGTATGCACTAGGCATACCAGAACTAAGAGGCATGAGTTACGAGAAAATGCTGCGTGAAATGCACCTTACGACACCGGAAGACTGAAAAGTAAGAGAAGACATGATCACAACTTACAAAATTCTCAGAGGAACTGACAGGGTTGATAAGGATAAACTATTCAACACTGGTGGGACGCGAACAAGGGGACACAGGTGGAAGCTGAGTACCCAAATGAGCCACAGAGACGTTAGAAGGAACTTTTTCAGTGTCAGAGTAGTTAGTAAATGGAATGCACTAGGAAGTGATGTGGTGGAGGCTGACTCCATACACAGTTTCAAATGTAGATATGATACTTTGAGGTTACCTTGAGGTGCTTCCGGGGCTTAGCGTCCTCGCGGCCCGGTCGTCGACCAGGCCTCCTGGTTGCTGGACTGATCAACCAGGCTGTTGGACGCGGCTGCTCGCAGCCTGACGTATGAGTCACAGCCTGGTTGATCAGGTATCCTTTATGATAGAGCCCAGTAGGCTCAGGAATCTGTACACCAGTTGATTGACGGTTGAGAGGCGGGACTAAAGAGCCAGAGATCAACCCCCGCAAGCACAACTAGGTGAGTTCACCCCAGGAGGCTCTCTAGGAGCTGCTAGAGAGCTGGGGATCCAGGCTTGGCAGGGGTCACTCTCGCACAGGAATGTTAAGAGAGATATAATCAGCTCTTGGCGTGATTTACAACCCCGCTCATTATGTACTCCATCATCCTGCCTCTCACCTCCTTCCCTCCATCCCCTTCCCCTCCATCCCTACACCTCTTAATCCTTCTAACCCCCCTCAGTCAATTCCTAACCTTCCTATTACTCTTTCCATACCCCCATACATGTTTTCCCTAAAATTCACGCAATCTCTCACTTCTCACAATAGTCCCCTCTCTCTCTCTCTCTCTCTCTCTCTCTCTCTCTCTCTCTCTCTCTCTCTCTCTCTCTCTCTCTCTCTCTCTCTCTCTCTCTCCCCTCTCTCTCTCTCTCTCTCTCTCTCTCTCTCTCTCTCTCTCTCTCTCTCTCTCTCCCTCTCTCTCTCTCTCTCTCTCTCTCTCTCTCTCTCTCTCTCTCTCTCTCTCTCTCTCTCTCTCTCTCTCTCTCTCTCCTCTCTCTCTCTCTCTCTCTCTCTCTCTCTCTCTCTCTCTCTCTCTCTCTCTCTCTCTCTCTCTCTCTCTCTCTCTCTCTCTCTCACTCTCTCTCTCTCTCTCCCTCTCTCTCTCTCTCTCTCTCTCTCTCTCTCTCTCTCTCTCTCTCTCTCTCTCTCTCTCTCTCTCTCTCTCTCACTCTCTCTCTCTCTCTCCCTCTCTCTCTCTCTCTCTCTCTCTCTCTCTCTCTCTCTCTCTCTCTCTCTCTCTCTCTCTCTCTCTCTCTCTCTCTCTCTCTCTCTCTCCCTCTCTCCCTCTCTCTCTCTCTCTCTCTCTCTCTCTCTCTCTCTCTCTCTCTCTCTCTCTCTCTCTCTCCCTCTCTCTCTCTCTCTCTCTCTCTCTCTCTCTCTCTCTCACTCTCTCTCTCTCTCCCTCTCTCTCTCTCTCTCTCTCTCTCTCTCTCTCTCTCTCTCTCTCTCTCTCTCTCTCTCTCCCTCTCTCTCTCTCTCTCTCTCTCTCTCTCTCTCTCTCTCTCTCTCTCTCTCTCTCTCTCTCTCTCTCTCTCTCTCTCTCTCTCTCTCTCACTCTCTCTCACTCTCTCTCTCTCTCTCCCTCTCTCTCTCTCTCTCTCTCCCTCTCTCTCTCTCTCTCTCTCTCTCTCTCTCTCTCTCTCTCTCTCTCTCCTCTCTCTCTCTCTCTCTCTCTCTCTCTCTCTCTCTCTCTCTCTCTCTCTCTCTCTCTCTCTCTCTCTCTCTCTCTCTCTCTCTCTCTCTCACTCTCTCTCACTCTCTCTCTCTCTCTCCCTCTCTCTCTCTCTCTCTCTCCCTCTCTCTCTCTCTCTCTCTCTCTCTCTCTCTCTCTCTCTCTCTCTCTCTCTCTCTCTCACTCTCTCTCACTCTCTCTCTCTCTCTCTCTCTCTCTCCCTCTCTCTCTCTCTCTCTGCTCAAGTTCTTGATCAAGAAACATTGTCGGTAATTCCTATCATTATTGTTTTTTTTCCCCTATGTTGAATTTTATAGGTTTCTGAAGTAGTTTTTTTTTGGGTAGTTCGGTATCCTGTGAGATATCCGCTGACGATAACGAGGTTACCGGCCCACTGATTGTTGTTTGATGTTAATCCCCCCCCTCCTCCCTAGGTTATTAATCCCTTCCCGAGGTCATTAATCCCCCCCATCCGAGGTCATTAAATTACCCCTTCAGGTCATTAATTCCCGCCCCCCCAGATCATGAATTCCTTTCCGAGGTCATTAATTCCCTTCCGAGGTCATTAATTGCCCCCATAGGTCATTAATTGCCCCCAGAGGTCATTAATTCCCCCAGGTCATTAATTGCCTCCAGAGGTCATTAATTCCCCCCAGGTCATTACTTCTCCCAGGTCATTAATTGCCCCCAGAGGTCATTAATTGCCCCCAGAGGTCATTAATTCCCCCAGGTCATTAATTGCCCCCAGAGGTCATTAATTGCCCCCAGAGGTCATTAATTCCCCAGGTCATTAATTGCCCCCAGAGGTCATTAATTCCCCCAGGTCATAAATTCCCCCCAGGTCATTACTTCCCCCCAGAGGCCATTAATTCCCCTCCCCCACCCAGGTCATTAATTGCCCCCCCCCCCCAGGTCATTAGATACTGCTTGACGTCGTCTGCGACTCGCCAGAAAATATTGTGGTGGCTGTAAACTTTATATTGTGATGGGTGATTGTTTGTGTGTGTGTGTGAGGTGATTGTTTGTGTGTGTGTGTGATTGTTTGTGTGTGTGTGTGATTGTTTGTGTGTGTGTGTGATTGTTTGTGTGTGTGTGATTGTTTGTGTGTGTGTGAGGTGATTGTTTGTGTGTGTGTGTGAGGTGGTGTGTGTGTGTTACGCTGGGGGGGGGAGGAGGAGGGGGGGTGTTGTTGATCAGTCACATAACACCCACAAGCACGTGGGTGGTGGTGGTTACGGGGGGTGGGGGGTGGGGGGGGGGGGTGTTGTTGTCTGCTGTTAAAGTCTGCTTCCATCATCCTTGTGATTGATTTTCAGCGGCATTGTTATTGCTTTATGTTCTTAACTACCCCATTAGGTCTCTTCAATGCCTCTTTAGGATTCTTTACTATATATACTTTAGCAGTCTTAAATACCCCCTTATATCTCGTTACTACCCCGTGCGCGCGTGTGTGTGTGTGTGTGTGTGTGTGTACTCACCTAGTTGTACTCACCTAGTTGTGATTGCGGGGGTTGAGCTCTGGCTCTTTGGTCCCGACTCTCAACCGTCAATCAACAGGTGTACAGGTTCCTGAGCCTATCGGGCTCTATCATATCTACACTTGAAACTGTGTATGGAGTCAGCCTCCACCACATCACTCCCTAATGCATTCCATTTGTCAACCACTCAGACACTGAAAAAGTTCTTTCTAATATCTCTGTGGCTCATTTGGGCACTCAGTTTCCACCTGTGTCCCCTTGTGCGCGTTCCCTTTGTGTTAAATAGACTGTCTTTATCTACCCTATCAATTCCCTTCAGAATCTTGAATGTGGTGATCATGTCCCCCCTAACTCTTCTGTCTTCCAGCGAAGTGAGGTTTAATTCCCGTAGTCTCTCCTCGTAGCTCATACCTCTCAGCTCGGGTACTAGTCTGGTGGCAAACCTTTGAACCTTTTCCAGTTTAGTCTTATCCTTGATTAGATATGGACTCCATGCTGGGGCTGCATACTCCAGGATTGGCCTGACATATGTGGTATACAAAGTTCTGAATGATTCTTTACACAAGTTTCTGAATGCCGTTCGTATGTTGGCCAGCCTGGCATATGCCGCTGATGTTATCCGCTTGATATGTGCTGCAGGAGACAGGTCTGGCGTGATATCAACCCCCAAGTCTTTTTCCTTCTCTGACTCCTGAAGAATTTCCTCTCGCAGATGATACCTTGTATCTGGCCTGCTGCTCCCTACAATTATCTTCATTACATTACATTTGGTTGGGTTAAATTCTAACAACCATTTGTTCGACCATTCCTTCAGCTTGTCTAGGTCTTCTTGAAGCCTCAAACAGTCCTCTTCTGTTTTAATCCTTCTCATAATTTTAGCATCGTCCGCAAACATTGAGAGAAATGAATCGATACCCTTCGGGAGATCATTTACATATATCAGAAACAAGATAGGACCGAGTACAGAGCCCTGTGGGACTCCACTGGTGACTTCACGCCAATCGGAGGTCTCACCCCTCACCGTAACTCTCTGCTTCCTATTGCTTAGATACTCCCTTATCCACTGGAGCACCTTACCAGCTACACCTGCCTGTCTCTCCAGCTTATGTACCAGCCTCTAATGCGGTACTGTGTCAAAGGCTTTCCGACAATCCAAGAAAATGCAGTCCGCCCAGCCCTCTCTTTCTTGCTTAATCTTTGTCACCTGATCGTAGAATTCTATCAAGCCTGTAAGGCAAGATTTACCGTCCCTGAGCCCATGTTGGCGATTTGTCACGAAGTCCCTTCTCTCCAGATGTGTTACCAGGTTTTTTCTCACGATCTTCTCCATCACCTTGCATGGTATACAAGTCAAGGACACTGGCCTGTAGTTCAGTGCCTCTTGCCTGTCGCCCTTTTTGTATATTGGGACCACATTCGCCGTCTTCCATATTTCTGGTAGGTCTCCCGTCTCCAGTGACTTACTATACACTATGGAGAGTGGCAAGCAAAGTGCCTCTGCACACTCTTTCAGTACCCATGGTGAGATCCCGTCTGGACCAACAGCCTTTCTAACATCCAGATCCAGCAGGTGTCTCTTGACCTCCTCTCTCATAATTTCGAACTCTTCCAAGGCCGCCTGGTTTACCTCCCTTTCTCCTAGCACAGTGACCTCACCTTGTTCTATTGTGAAGACCTCCTGGAACCTCTTGTTGAGTTCTTCACACACCTCTCTGTCATTCTCTGTATACCTGTCCTCGCCTGTTCGAAGTTTCAATACCTGTTCTTTCACTGTTGTTTTCCTTCTGATGTGACTGTGGAGTAGCTTTGGTTCGGTCTTGGCTTTTTTTGCTATATCATTTTCAAAACTTTTCTCTGCTTCTCTTCTCACCCTGATGTACTCATTCCTGGTTCTCTGGTATCTCTCTCTGCTTTCTGGTGTTCTGTTATTCCGGAAGTTCCTCCACGCCCTTTTGTTCAGTTTCTTCGCTTCCATACATGCCCTATTATACCATGGATTCTTCTGTTGCTTCTCGGATTTTTCCCTTTGGGCCGGGATGAATCTGTTTACTGCCTCCTGACACTTTTGGGTAACATAGTCCATCATACCCTGTACAGACTTATCTCTGAGGCCTGTGTCCCAAGGTATTTCACTTAGGAAACTTTTCATCTGTTCATAATTCCCCTTTTGGTATGCCAGCCTTTTGATTCCTAGTTCTTTTTCGGGGGAGATAAGTCCTAGCTCTACCAGGTACTCAAAGTTCAATACACTGTGGTCACTCATTCCCAAGGGCGCTTCCATCTTAACTTCCCTTATATCCCACTCATTTAGGGTTAATATCAAATCAAGCATTGCTGGTTCATCTTCTCCTCTCATTCTTGTTGGTTCTTTGATGTGCTGGCTTAGAAAGTTTCTTGTTGCCACGTCCAGCAGCTTAGCTCTCCATGTTTCTGGTCCTCCATGCGGGTCTCTGTTCTTCCAATCTATCTTCCCATGGTTGAAGTCTCCCATAATTAGTAGTCCAGATCCATTCCTGCTAGCAACAGAAGCTACTCTTTCTATTATGCTAATGGTGGCCATGTTGTTTCTATCATATTCCTGTCTAGGTCTTCTGTCATTTGGTGGTGGATTATATATGACTACGACTATAATTTTTTTCCCTCCATTTGTTACAGTACCTGCTATGTAGTCACTGAAACCTTCACAGCCCTGAATATCCATCTCCTCAAAATCCCAGCCTTTTCTTACCAGCAGAGCTACACAACCCCCACCTCTTCCTTCCCTCTCGTTCCTCATAACGTAATAGTCCTGTGGGAACACTGCGTTTGTTATCGTTTTCGTGATCTTTGTGTCTGTGTGGGCTATTATGTCTGGGTTTTCCTCTAGTACCAGTTCTCCAAGCTCATTTGCTTTATTTGTAATTCCATCTATGTTAGTGTACATCGCTTTGAGGCTCACTTTCTTCTGTCCCTTCTCAAATCGCCTCCTTGGTAAGTGTTCTGCTGGTGGGGGAGGCTGTTCCATGGGTGTGAGGACCTGTGAGGTGGATAACAGGGTCTCAGAGGATACTGGGATGAGGGGCGGGGGATCCAGTGAAGGGGGAGGGACAGGGAGGGTATGGGGTGAAAGGTGAGGGAGGACGGGAAGGAAAGGTGTGTGTGTACTCACCTAGTTGTGCTTGCGGGGGTTGAGCTCTGGCTCTTTGGTCCCGCCTCTCAACCGTCAATCTGTTGATTGACGGTTGAGAGCCAGAGCTCAGAGCTCAACCCCTGCAAGCACAACTAGGTGAGAGATTCCTGAGCCTACTGGGCTCTATCATATCTACACTTGAAACTGTGTATGGAGTCAGCCTCCACCACATCACTTCCTAATGCATTCCATTTGTCAACCACTCAATTTTTTAATATATACATCTTTCCTCTGACCTCTCAATCAGGTCCGGAAGGCGGAATAACTGTGACTGGGGTAGACTCGTTCCACCCAGGCTACATGGGGGCCATAACAGGTCTCAATGTCTTCCTCATTCTGGGTGAAGATCAAGTCCAGTAGACTTGGTATATCTCCTCCCCCTTTCTCTTGTGTCCTCCTTTACATGTTGTGTTGAGAAGTTCCTTTCTACAACATCCACTAATTTCACTCCCCACGTTTCTTCCCAACCATGGGGATTTCTGGCATCCCAGTCAATCTCTCCATGATTTAGGTCCCCCATGACTAGAAGTATAGTTTCCAGTCTGTGTGCCTCTGTTGTGGCTCTCTGCAATGCCTCTACGCATGCTTTGTTGTTGTCATCATATTCCTGCCTGGGTCGTCTGTTGCTTGGAGGAGAGTTATAAATGACTAGGACCACTTTGTTTTCCCATCTGCTGTCAGTGTCCCAATGATGGAGTCTGTGTATATCTTTTCACTCTGAATGTTGAGTTCATCAAACTCAAACTCCTCCTTGCCTTTGTTGTCTTTCTTTATCACTTGAAATCCCCCTGGGAATATTCCATCGGAGATCATGTCATTTATTTTCGTTTTCACTATTGCAATCAAATCTGGATCATTTTCACATACACTTTGTGAAGAACATCACAAAGCGCCATCTATGTTCCAGGTTCCGAGTTAAAACAGTTAACCTTCCTGTAAATTATGTTTCCCATCTTCTAGTCAGCTGTTCTGGGATGTTGTTGTTAAAGACTCGCTACCTGGAACAAAAAGTTCCAAGTAGCACGGGCTATGGTGAGCCCATAGTGTTCTGGGAGGTGATGAGGTGGCGGTGACTGCATGGTGGCAGACAGCAGAGAGGGGCTGAGAGAGGGAAGTAATACAAGGGTAGCCGGTCGGCCGAGCGGACAGCACGCGGGACTTGTGATCCTGTGGTCCTGGGTTCGATCCCAGGCGCCGGCGAGAAGCAATGGGCAGAGTTTCTTTCACCCTATGCCCCTGTTACCTAGCAGTAAATTAGGTACCTGGGTGTTAGTCAGCTGTCATGGGCTGCTTCCTGGGGGTGGAGGCCTGGTCGAGGACCGGGCCGCGGGGACACTGAAAAAAGCCCCGAAATCATCTCAAGATAACCTCAAGAAGGGTCGACCTTGGGACGCCGCTGCTGGCGTGTACAATAGGAAGGATGCTACTGAGGCGCTGGAAGACCTCGTCAGAGAAGTGTATATAGTGGTGGTAGTACTTAGTAATAAGGGGATATTTTTACGCTCCATTTTATTTATCTTAGCATAAACATTACATTACATTTCCACCGAGATTAGCGATCTCTGGACTTGAGGAGGATCAGAGAGTTTAAAAGAAGAAACCTGTACGAGTACGACGGTCTGAGGAATAGATGATCATAACACTGTTTCTTTCAGTTCCTCTGCCTTGTTTGCAATGCCGTCGGCATTTGTGTACGAAACCTTCTTGGACACCCTATTCCCAGAGATTTCAGTGTCAGGGAGTGTGGGTGGGGTTCCCCAGGTGAGTGGGGAGGAAGGGGGGGGGGGTCAGGGCGAACCTGTGCGTGCGTGCGTGCGTGTATGCATGTCATATCTCCCCCCCCCCCCACTCTCAGAAAGCATTTCCATAGATAGGTATTGAGATATTTGTTGACTAACTCGCCAAACATTATTGAGTGGGCAATTTTAGCTTTTTCGTGGGGCAATTCTCTAAATAAAAAACTCATCGGCATCCTCTGTGATGGTGCAATTAAAAGCAATTGGTTTATTGCCTGCAAAATCACTGCCAAATAGTAATTAAAATTTTTAGAAGCTTTTTATGCCATATAAAATGAGTAATGAAAGAGTGGAACAAGGAAGTGACAGGGAATGGAAGAGAGGAAGTGGGGAAAGGGATATGAACAGGGGAGAGGAAAAGGGAGAGGATGATAAATAAGTTAGAGAGGAATAAGTTAAAGGAAGAAGCGGAAAAAGGAAAAGAAGGAAGAGAAGAAAGAGGAAGAGAACTGAATGTCTGAAAGGAAGGGAGAATGTAATGATATATATATTGTAGCAGGTAGAGAGAGAGAGAGAGAGAGAGAGAGAGAGAGAGAGAGAGAGAGAGAGAGAGAGAGAGAGAGAGAGAGAGAGAGAGAAAGAGAGAGGATGGATGGAGAGAGTTAATAAAGACAGACATTGTTAAATTGCCCCTGTTAATCGAGAGACCTACTGGACAGTGAGAAGTTCCCCTCACTACGGACACCTTTGGTGAGAGGACAGGAGTGGTGACAGTGGGTGGGTGGGGGGTGGGGGGGGGTCGCCTTTACCAAGAGACCCTTCAGCTCAGTACCGGTCAAGGGGGGGTGGGGGGGAGGGAGGTTAGGGAATAATGGGGGCCCCTTAAACTCAATGGGGATGTCCCTTAAACTCACTGAGGTTCGTGTTTGGAAGAGAAGGTATGATTGAGGAAGTTGTTACTCCTGCGTTTGGTAGAATAGACGTGGATGAATTAGGCCATCTTCTTGAGGTTATCATGAGATGATTTCGGGGCTTTAGTGTCCCCGCGGCCCGGTCCTCGACCAGGCCTTCACCCCCAGGAAGCAGCCCGTGACAGCTGACTAACACCCAGGTACCTATTTTACTGCTAGGTAACAGGGGCATAGGGTGAAAGAAACTCTACCCATTGTTTCTCGCCGGCGCCCAGGATCGAACCTGGGACCACAGGATCACAAGTCCAGTATGCTGTCCGCTCGGCCGACCAGTTCCCTATACAGTGAAATATACACTGTATGGCCTAATTCATACATTCTCCAGTGCCCTCAAATTGACTGGGTTATAGGGTTAGCTCTTCTGCATATTGTGCACTGGGTTACTGAGCACTTGAGCACAGATTTGGTGATTTAATATACTGTTGCGTTTGCTTAGTCAATCTTGGCTACAGGGTTCTGTATGTTATCTAGTGTTCCAGTGAGCAGGTAATGTTTCCAGTGTTGGGTGTACCTCATCCCTGTAGCATACGTGAAGTGTTCTACACCTTGTTGACACACATGATGTCTTCTACACTGGAGTTTTGGAAAGATTTCCAGATAGGTGTGTGGTGAAGAGTGGGCGTGGATATGTGGTGGTGAAGGGAGTGGGGGGGATTGGGGGGCGGGGGTGGAGATAGTGGTGGTGGAGATAGTGGTGGTAGAGATAGTGGTGGTGGAGATAGTGGTGGTAGAGATAGTGGTGGAGGGGGTAGTTGAAGGGGGGGGGGGGCAGAGCAGTCAGCGGGGCAGCAAGCAGACAAAAGTGAATACAAGCATTGATCGTCGCGGTCCTGGCGGACAAAGCCCACTTGTGGCGTGTGTGTGTGTGTGTGTGTGTGTGTGTGTGTGTGTGTGTGTGCGTGCGTGTGTGTGTGTGTGTGTGTGTGTGTGTGTGTGTGTGTGTGTGTGTGTGTGCGTGCATGCGTGCGTGCGTGCGTGCGTGCGTGCGTGCGTGCTTGTGTTGAGAGGTATATATATAATATCCTTTGCCTTGTCTCTGTTCATTTCTATACGAAACGATTACGTAATAAATAAAAATACATAATAAACGTAATAAATAAAAGGTAATAAAGCCATTTTGAATTATTTCAATGAGACTTATAAATTGGTTTAATGATTAAAGCCACAGAACAGCGGGTACAAAGCCATAATAAAGCATTTGAATAGTCGCAATAATTCCACTAATGATGTCAGACATTAGTCACAATAAAATCACATTAAAGCCCCTAATAAAACCTAATACAAATACAGTAAAGCCCAGCAATACAAGCTCACTAAAGCAAGATACAATTGAGTCACAATAAAGCCAGACGCAATACAATGACAATAAAGCCAGACACAATAAAGCCAGACACAATAAAGCCAGACACAATAAAGCCAGACACAATAAAGCCAGTCACAATAAAGCCAGAAATAAAGACACAATAAAGCCAGTAATAAAGACACAATAAAGCCAGTAATAAAGACACAATAAAGACACAATAAAGCCAGTAATAAAGACACAATAAAGCCAGAAATAGTCACAATAAAGCCAGAAATAAAGACACAATACAGACACTATAAAGCCAGAAATAAAGACACAATACAGACACAATAAAGCCAGAAATAAAGACACAATACAGACACAATAAACCCAGTAATAAAGACACAATAAAGCCAGAAATAAAGACACAATACAGATACAATAAAGCCAGAAATAAAGACACAATACAGACACAATAAAGCCAGTAATAAAGACACAATACAGACACAATAAAGCCAGTAATAAAGACACAATACAGACACATAAAGCCAGTAATAAAGACACAATAAAGCCAGAAATAAAGACACAATACAGATACAATAAAGCCAGTAATAAAGACACAATACAGACACAATAAAGCCAGTAATAAAGACACAATACAGACACAATAAAGCCAGTAATAAAGACACAATACAGACACAATAAAGCCAGTAATAAAGACACAATACAGACACAATAAAGCCAGTAATAAAGACACAATAAAGCCAGAAATAAAGACACAATACAGATACAATAAAGCCAGTAATAAAGACACAATACAGACACAATAAAGCCAGTAATAAAGACACAATACAGACACAATAAAGCCAGAAATAAAGACACAATACAGACACAATACAGACACAATAAAGCCAGTAATAAAGACACAATACAGACACAATAAAGCCAGAAATAAAGACACAATACAGACACAATACAGACACAATAAAGCCAGAAATAAAGACACAATACAGACACAATAAAGCCAGTAATAAAGACACAATACAGACACAATAAAGCCAGTAATAAAGACACAATACAGACACAATAAAGCCAGTAATAAAGCCAGACACAATAGCCTAGGACGCGAGAGCCACTAATAGTGTATCGATTTTGTCCCTGTGGCACGTCCGACCTGATTACCTTTAGTCTTTGATGGTTGTGTGTGTGTGTGTGTGTGTGTGTGTGTGTGTGTGTGTGTGTGTGTGTGTGTGTGTGTGTGTGTGTGTACTCACCTAGTTGTGTTTGCGTGGGTTGAGCTCTGGCTCTTTGGTCCCGCCTCTCAACCGTCAATCAACTGGTGTACAGATTTCCTGAGCCTACTGGGCTCTATCATATCTACATTGTAAACTGTGTATGGAGTCAGCCTCCACCACATCACTGCCTAATGCATTCCACCTGTTAACTACTCTGACACTGAAAAAGTTCTTTCTAACGTCCCTGTGACTAATTTGGGTACTCAGTCTCCACCTGTGTCCCCTTGTTC
The DNA here is from genome assembly GCF_040958095.1 of Procambarus clarkii. Classification (NCBI taxonomy): domain Eukaryota; kingdom Metazoa; phylum Arthropoda; class Malacostraca; order Decapoda; family Cambaridae; genus Procambarus; species Procambarus clarkii. The sequence goes on along the minus strand of NC_091192.1, from coordinate 19,550,168 downwards.
GCGTACCACCCGTGTTAAATAGTTTATCCTTATTCACCATGTTAATTCCTCTGAGAATTTTGTAGGTAGTGATCATGTCTCCCCATTACTCTTCTGTGTGGGGGGGGGGGGGTGTACTCACCTATTTGCAGCAGCAGAATCGAGCTTTAGTTCTTGAACCCAGTCCTTTCTAGCCGCCAGGTTGTTTAAGGCAATGACTCCACCTGTATTTCACTATCACAGGGGGGGGAGGGCGTTTTGTCACACGATCGCTGTATTTTATGTAGCGAAGGTTTCATAAGACAGCATTGTTTTACAGCCGGGTAGTTATATGCTGTAATAGATGGTTTTATATTACAGTGGCTTGTAGTTAAAGTTACAAAGCAACTTACATGTGCATTTAAATACGAAATCATTTCTGAACCGGTGAGTAGTTCTTCCACTTCTGATCAGTCCAGCAACCAGGAGGCCTGGTCGACGACCGGGCCGCGGGGACACTAAGCCCCGGAAGCACCTCAAGGTAGTTCAACATAGTTTTTCGATGTTAATGTCTCGCTAGTAACACATTGGAAGGTTTCAGTTGTATTACAATGATGTTATTCATTATATAAGGTTTCACTAGTATCTTACATTTGATTTTAAATTGCTTTCGAAGACCTCACAGAGTACCTTAATAGGTCGAAGGTTCTACTTTTGAAATTGTTAATGGAGTTCCCCTCTACAGCCGTATGTCCTTTAGTTCATTCCACTTCCCATTGCTCTGACGCTAAAAGAAAACGTTTCTACCATCTCTCTCTCTCTCTCTCTCTCTCTCTCTCTCTCTCTCTCTCTCTCTCTCTCTCTCTCTCTCTCTCTCTCTCTCTGTCTGTCTGTCTGTCTGTCTCTCTCTCTCTCTCTCTCTCTCTCTCTCTCTCTCTCTCTCTCTCTCTCTCTCTCTCTCTCTCTCTCTCTCTCTCTCTCTCTCTCTCTCTTGAACTTCCACTTCAACTCTGTCAGTTCCAATAAGTATACATCCCAATATACATTTATACATCTTGATCATGTCTCCACTCTCTCTCACCTCTTTTCTAGCTGTCAGGTCTAGTTCTGTCAGTCTCCATAACCTATCTCTCGCAATTCTGGGACGAGCCTCATGGCAAACTTCTGCACCTTTTCGAGCTTCCTTTTTTTTTAAGATAGGGGCTCCACGATGGGGCGGCAAACTCTAAAACTGGTCTCACGTAGGCTTCCATTTCTATCACCTTACACTTGCTGCTGTTGCACTCCAGTAGCCACTTCTCGGACCAACTCTAAATCATCTTGGAGAATCTTACACTCATCATCTGTCTCAACTTCTATTAATTTATCGTCGTCTGCAACATCACCATGTCGAGAAATAGCATTGGTCTCAGCTCCTGTGCTTGAGGTACTCCGCCTATTACTGTACGCCACTTCTGCTTTTTGTCTCTCACCGGGACACTCTGACTTCTGAACAAATCCATAAGGGCCGTGACGAGGATTCGAACCTGCGTCCTTTTAACCCTGTCGTAGCTCAGTCGATTAAGGCAGTGTCTGGGATGCTCTCTGACGCAGGTTCGAATCCTCGTCACGGCCCTTGTGGATTTGTTCATTTGATGCATCACGTTATTGTGGTCTCTGTTTGTGACTCTGACTTCTGTCTGTTAGGTATCTTATTATCCCATGTCTGTGCCCCTCCAACTACTCCCGCCTGCCTCTGAAGTTTGTGAGGTACTGTGTCAAAGGCTTTTTGCCTGTCCGGAAATAAGCAATCTGCCCAATCTTTTCTGTCCGGTCGTATTTTTGTTACATTATCATAGAACTTCAGTAGGTTCGTTAGAGATGATTTCCCATTCTTAAAGCCATGTTGATGTTTGTTTACATACTTAATTATATTCGGAGTGCAACTATTGTCTTATTATTGTTTCAAGTACTTTGCAAGGATGATTGTCAGACATAGTGATCTGTAGTTAACTGTCTCTTTTTTTCTCTCTCTCTTCTTTTTTGTATAGTAAATCACTTGCCTTCTTCCAGCAGCTGGGCAATTCTCCCCTTATTAGATTAATCCTTAAAGATCGCTTCAAGAGGTATACTGAGGACCCGTGCTGCTTCTACTAGCATCCATGGAGACAATCTGCTTTAGTAGCTTTAATTTATCTATTGACGCTAGTTGTCTCCTTGTTTCCTCTGCATTTACCTGAATATGCGGACCATCCTCCTGTTTTGTTAGTACTTATAGTGACGATGAGGACCAAAGTATATATACCGACTTTCAACGCAATTAGAAAGTAGAAATCGGATATATTGAATTTGGACAGATTGGAAAAGATTTGCTATTTATGTTGCAAATACAAACTAACCTAATCTAACCTAACCTAATCTAATCTAACCTAACCTTCATAGGATTAATACACGATATCTGAGGCCTAATATAGTACATATGTGTACTATATGTGGAATATGTGACTATATGTACTATATGTGTTCATATGTGGAATATGTAACAGTTTCCCACCCCCCATTAGGAGCTAGCTCCTCTTCTAGCAATGGGGGAGGTGTTGTGGCTCAGTCCTGAACACTCGAAGGAAACTGGTATATAAGTCTTTGCA